>NC_029780.3:51247270-51268178 GCF_000817695.3 Arachis duranensis | reverse complement strand
AGATACTTATGTAATTCATTGGTGAGAATTTCAGATAAGCATATAGAGATTCTTTGTCCCTTCCGTCTCTCTACTTTCCTACTGTCTTCATCCAATCCTTCTTACTCCTTTCCATGGCAAGCTGTATGTTGGGCATCACCATTGTCAATGGCTACAGTCCTGTCCTCTCAGTGAAAATTTTCAACGCGCTTTGTCACAGCACGGCTATTCATCTGTCGGTTCTCGATCATGTCGGAATAGAATCCAGTGATTCTTTTGCGTCTGTCACTAACGCCCCACAATCGCGAGTTTGAAGCTCGTCACAGTCATTCAATCCCTGAATCCTACTCAGAATACCACAGACAAGGTTTAGACCCTCTGGATTCTCAAGAATGGCCGCCAATGGATTCTAGCTTATATCACGAAGATTCTGATTAAGGAATCCAAGAGATATCCACCCAATCTAAGGTAGAACGGAGGTAGTTGTCAGGCACACGTTCATAGGTGAGAATGATGATGAGTGTCACGGATCATCACATTCATCAAGTTGAGGAATAAGTGATATCTTAGAACAAGAATAAGCTAAATTGAATAGAAGAACAATAGTAATTGCATTAATACTCGAGGTACATCAGAGCTCCACACCTTAATCTATGGTGTGTAGAAACTCTACCGTTGAAAATACATAAGAACAACCCTCCCAAACAGGGTTCAATCATAAAAACATGATCAAAAGATGATCCGAAGATTGAAAGATTCTTCAAATACAATAGCAAAAGGTCCTATTTATAAAGATCTAGTAGCCTAGGGTTTACAGAAATGAGTAAATGACGTAAAAATCCACTTCCGGGCCCACTTGGTGTGTGCTTGGGCTGAGCATTTAAGCTTCCATGTGTAGAGACTTTTCTTGGAGTTAAACCCCAGCTTTTGTGCTAGTTTGGGCGTTTAACTCCCACTTTTGTGCCAGTTCCGGCGTTTAACGCCGGGAATTCTGAAGCTGACTTGAAACGCCTGTTTGGGCCATCAAATATCGGGCAAAGTATGGACTATTATATATTTCTGGAAAGCCCTGGATGTCTACTTTTCAACGCAAGTGAGAGCTCGCCAATTGGACTTCTGTAGCTCTAGAAAATTTACTTCGAGTGCAGGGAGGTCAGAATCCAACAGCATCTGCAGCCCTTTTCAGCCTCTGAGTCAGATTTTTGCTCAGGTCCCTCAATTTCAGCCAGAAAATACCTGAAATCACAGAAAAACACACAAACTCATAGTAAAGTCTGGAAAAGTGAATTTTAAATAAAAACTAATAAAAATATAATAAAAACTAACTAAAACATACTAAAAGCATACTAAAAACAATGCCAAAAAGCGTATAAATTATCCGCTCATCAGTATGAAAACTAGAAGTCCTATCCTAGTTATGATGCCAGGGCATTTTGGCCAGTTTCACTGACCTTTTCTTTACTGTTTTTAGGTAATTTCATGCATTTTCTTAGGAAATAAGTTAGTTTTGGGCAGATATTCACTCAGACCTTGATTCAAGCATACATTGTGCATTTTACATTATTTCATGAGGATTTTGCATGATTTTAATGACAAAATTGTATATTGCATTACCCATGACTTGGACTAGAACTTTGATGCACTCTATTGCTTGATTTTAGGACCAAAGGAAGCAAAGAATGGGAGGTAACTTGCAAAGTTAAGGAGAAAAGTGATTGCCAAAAACACTCTCAAAAGCCATCAATGCCCACGTTAAAGAGTCACGTTAACCAAGTTAACGTGAACTCTAACATGGAGAAGAGAAGTTGAGCCAACGTTAGTGACACTTAACATTGTCACTAACGTTGGCAATTGCTCACAAATGGCCACGTTAGAGCCACGTTAACCTAGTTAACGTGGCCTCTAACTTTAAAGGGGGAAGAGAAGCCAACGTTAGTGACACTCAACATTGTCACTAACGTTGGCCTAAGGTGCAAAGAGCCACGTTAACTCCCACGTTAACTTGGTTAACGTGGGAGCTAACGTAAGAGATGGAGAATTGTCGACAACGTTAGTGACACTCAACATTGTCACTAACGTTGGAGCAACCACACAACCCCCAAGAGCCACGTTAACCTCCACATTAACTTGGTTAACGTGGAAGCTAACGATGAGGAATGAAGAATGAGCCAACATTAGTGACACTCAACATTGTCACTAACGTTCAAGTGTGCCCCTTCTTGCTTCACGTTAAAACTCACGTTAACTAGGTTAACGTGGCTTCAAACGTGGCTTTTGCCAACCTTTGAGAACGTTAGTGACACTCAACATTGCCACTAACGTTCAAGTGTGCCCCTTCTTGCTTCACGTTAAAACTCACGTTAACTAGGTTAACGTGGCTTCAAACGTGGCTTTTGCCAACCTTTTTTTAACGTGAAGCAAGAAGGGGCACACTTGAACGTTAGTGGCAATGTTGAGTGTCACTAACGTTCTCGAAGAATAACAAGGCAACGTTAAAAGCCACGTTAACCCAGTTAACATGGGCTTTAACGTGAGGCAAAGGGGTGCATGGCAACGTTAGTGACAATGTTAAGTGTCACTAACGTTCTCGAACTTGTATTTTCACTAAATGTTAAACACCCCTAACGTCTTGAGCTAAAGTCTCTGCCCACTTCACACTTTTTCTCTGCAAGTAAGCCAAGCCCAATTGAAGAAAGGAACTGCTTCAAGCTCAAAGATCCAGAGGCCCAAGACTTGAAGAGCTAACTAGAAGCTGAGAAGAGTAGTATATATAGGAGTAGTTTTGAAATAGAAAGTAGCTTTTTGGGAGGAGCAAGGAGAGAGAACTACTCTGTATTTTTACTTTCTCTGCACTTCTAGCTTAAGGATGTATTCTCCATCTTTGATTTTGATTTCTAGAGCTATGAACAACTAAACCCCTTTCATTGGGTTAGGGAGCTCTGTTGTAATTTGATGGATCAATACTAATTTTCTTATTCTTCTTCTATCTTTCCTTTTGATTTTACTTGAAAGCTTTCGATCTTCATCCAATTGGATAGTGTTCTTGGAAAAGAAGCTATTCAAACATGGATCTCTTCGGATCCTTGAAAGAGGAATGAAGAGATTAGCTAGAAATGCTTTCTCATGCTGGACCAAATTGAGTGTGGATGGGTGTGTGGCTATAACCCTCTAAGCATTTGATTTGGGAAGTGCATGTGGTATAATCAGTGACCACACTTCATCTCTTCTCATGAGCAATTGACCAAGGAATTGGCTATTGATCAAGATTTGAGAGATTGAATTACAAGAAATTGTAATTCAATCAATTAAGATTGCTAAGGAGATCAATGATTGCATTGATTGAGGAAGAGATGAAAATGAAATTGATCCGGAGAATGCAATTACCCATTTCTGATCTTACCCATTCTCTTTATTTTCTGCAATTAACTTTTATGAGCAATCCCCCCATTCCCATTTACAATTCTGCTATTTACTTTCAGTCATTTACTTTCCTGCCATTTTAATTTCTGCAATTATCAACTCTACTCATGGATTCGCTCAACTAGATCATTCCTCTAATTAAAGTTGCTTGATCAATCAATCCCTGTGGGATTCGACCTCACTCTATTGTGAGTTTTTACTTGACGACAAATTCGGTACACTTGCCGAAGGAAATTTGTTGAGCGGTACACTTGCCGAATGGGAATTTGTTGAGAGACAAGTTTTACCCCGATCAAGTTATCCTTATCAATGGTGATGAGAATTATATTTTTACTACCACTAAGTCAACCTCTAACTATGAAGGTCAGTTAAGTGGACAAACCAATTTAATGCCTAAAGTCCTAGTCAACTCCCTAAGGAAAGACTAGAATTATAGGAATCTAAATTAATCTGAAAGAATAATAATTATCAATCACGATGAGTTTGACAACTCAAGAGTCACCAATTAATCAACCAAAGCCAATAGTAAATAATCTAAATTAAAAATAAGGAAAAGTAATCATAAGTCTGAAATACCTCAATGTGTATTAATTAAGAAAATCATAACATGAATAGTTCATAAACAAATAAAAGAGAAAATAAATAAAAAGAACATTGAACCTGTGATGAAGAACATAAAAATATTCCTAAATCCTTTAAGAGGAATCCTAATCATAATCCTAAGAGAGAGGAGAGAACATCTCTCTCTAAAAACTACATCTAAATCCTAAAACTATGTATATATCTCGTATTCTCTATCTAATCTCCCCCTGCTCATGAATGGATGGATTCCTCCATTTATAATCCTTCAATCTGTGTTCTCTGGGCTTGGATCTAGGCCAAAAGGGGCCCAGAAATCGCTGAGACGGACTTCTGTAAATTCTGCAGATCGCGCACGTCATGCGTCTGCGTGGGTCACGTGGTCGCGTCATCTGGAGTTTAGCTCGTCCACGCGGTTGCATCAGTCATGCGTCCGCGTCAGTTGTGTTTCGCAGGTCACGCGTTTGCCTCATCCATGCGCTCGCTTCGATTCTCTTTTGAGCGAACCACGTGTTTGCGTTGTCCTTGCGGACACGTCACTGCCAGTTTTTTCCAAGGACTCCAATTTGTGCTTTCCTTCCATTTTTGTATGTTTCTTTTCCATCCTTTAAGTCATTCCTGTCCTATAAAACCTGAAAGTACTCAACACACAAATCACGACATCGAATGGTAATAAAGGATAATTAAATTTGGTAATTTTAAAGTATAGGAAACATGTTTTTTCATATATCAAATTCCAAGGAAGGAATTGTAAAATCATGCAAATTCATATGAATAAGTAGGTGAAGAGTTGATAAATCATTCAATTTAATTACAGGATTTATCATAAAAAAGTGGTTTATCAATCATAATATGCTTTGGAGGTTTTACACCCTCCTCAACATCAACATCAAGTATCTCGGAAGAGGGCTCTCTAATGCTACATTCCCATGGACTTCCAACATCTCCTAGGTCTTCAACCACTCCTTCCGGCTCAATTGTTTCATCTTCCTCCCCTTGTGAAAATTCTTTCTTCAACTCTTTTTCTTCACCTTGAAGCTCTAAATTCACTCCCTCACTATGCTCCTTGGATGCTTCTCCACATTCGTCAATGGGAGTGCCTTGATTGCTTAGGTTTAGTCTGGAGGAGGCCATATTGCTAACGGCTTCCACTAGGATAGCCATCTTGGCTCCTAGCTCCTTAAACTCCTTTTCCATCCCCTCTTGTTTCCTTTGGATATGAGATTAAAGATCTCTCAATTCTTGCGTGGGGGCTTCATCGGGAGGTGATGGTAGAAGAGAATGTTCATTGCTTGGGAGGAAGGTTTCATAATTAGAAGTTGGTTTATCTTGGTAAGGGTATGGAGGTGGTGTATATTGAGGTGGTTCTTGAGAGTAATTATGTTGGAATGGTGTTATGTTATTGGCTATTATATATATTAATATACTTCTTTGCTAGTTTTTGCTTGTTTTAGGAGTTAGTTTTTATTAGTTCTTACTAATTTTGTTTTTATTTCCTCTTGCTATTATGAATTCTCACCACTTTGGCTATGAGTTTGGCTCAAATTATGTTGTAGAAAATGGGAGCTACAATGACAATATACATCAAGGATGGAACAATCAAAGGTGGGAGGAACTTCAAGGGATTGATCACCCGTCTTGGAAACAACAACCTCCGGATTCTTATGGGTATAACTCTCATCCCAATGCATATCAATCTATTGGATGTGGTGACCTGGGTTCAATCCCCGGCAACGGCGCCATTTTGATAATGAGATTTGCTCTGTGGTCTAGAATTCCTCTCATAGAAATAAGGACTTCGTTGTAAGCATAGTTCTAAACCAACAAACAATTCCCACATCAAAAATTTGAGTTGTCACAAGTACAAACCCCAAATAAAAATTAACCGAAGTATTTAAACCTCGGGTTGTCTCACAAGAAATTGTAATGAAATGATCAATTATTGGCTATGAAGATGCAAGGGGGTTTGAATTTTATATTTTTGCAAGAAATTAAATTACAAGAAAGTAAAATAACAAGAACTATTAAAAAAATAGAAAGAACTCTTGACTAAAACATGGGAAATTGAGATTACCATCCTTGTCTACAAACCAAATATTGATAATTATGAGGAACCAAGTTCATTAAGTCTACTTCCTAAAGCCTTAAGTACATATAATCTACTCCTAGGCTCGAAGTGCGTCAAATGGCTTGATCAACATCAACCCATAAGTCACAACCTATCTACTAATAAGATTAGTAGTGGGTTAGTGTCAATGGGTATCAAATTGATCACCAAGGGTTCTCAAATCACCAATTCATTGAGACCCAATGACTCAAGGTCACTCAATTCTCTTAGCCTAGGCCAAGAGTAAAGAAAACTACTCAAAAACTAAAGGAAACATTTCACCAAACATGTAGGGTACAATAAAAGTAAACATCATAAATTGCAAGAATACTAAAATCTAACAACTACCAATTACAAGTAAAGTAAGATCACAACTCAAATTAACATTAAAAGAACATCAAACATTAATTTGCATTAAAGAAAAGATCTAAATCCAACAAGAGTTCATCAACATAAAAGATAGCATAAAATTAAAATTAACACCATAAACTAAGAGAATAAAAGTGTAGAAGCAAGAATTCATAAAAGAAATAAGATAAAAACATGAAATCAAAGCTAGATCTAAGAGAGATTAACCTAAGAACCCTAATTCTAGAGAGAAGAGGGAGCTTCTCTCTCTAGAAACTAAACTACATGATGCTAAGCTACCAAACAATAGCTCCCCCTTACCCAAGCTTGAATTCCACATGAAATAGCATTAGAAATGAGTTGGATTGGGCCCAAAATGGGCTGCAAAATCGCTGCCCACGATTTCTGTTTAATGAACCACGTGCTCCATCAGTGCGCACGCGTACATGGCATGTGCGCGCCCCTATACGTTAGGCAACTATGACAAATTTTATATCATTTTGAAACCTCGGATGTTAGCTTTCCAACACAACTGGAACCGCCTCATTTGGACCTCTATAGCTCAAGTTATGGTCGATTGAGTGCCAGGAGGTCAGGCTTGACAGCTTTACGGTTCCTTCATTTCTTCATGAGTTATCCCACTTTGCATGCTTTTCTCCTCACTTCTTCCATCCAATACTTGCCTTATGAACTTGAAATCACTCAACAAACATATCAAGGCATCGAATGGAATTAAAGTGAGTTAAATTTATCTATTTTAAGGCCTAAAAAGCATGTTTTCACACTTAAGCACAAATCTAGGGAGAATTACAAAACCATGCTATTTCATTGAATAAATACGAGAAAAGTTGATAAAATCCCCCAAATTAAGCACAAGATAAACCACAAAATCGGGTTTATCAATCCCATGAGAATTAACGGATTATGGAAGTAATAGTCAATCGATTAATCTAGTCAGAAAATCAAAATTAGGTTTTTGAAAATCTTGAAGATAAATAGCAATGTAACAAAAGCAAACAGTGAGTATTAAAAGGTAACATGATTAAAAAAGTTAAGGTTTTAGAGATGTTGAGACGTCGTAATCAATAATTTTCACTTTCCACCTTGATTATACAAAGATACATCCATGGTAAAACATTAGTAATTAAATCCCAATCCCTTGGTAATTCAATTTCTCTTTAACCTAATAATCGTTAATTCTTTGGTCAATTACTTAAAAAAAGAGTTAAGAATGTTCACTAATTCATAAGCCACACAATTCATAAGAATCTCCCCTAGTTGATTTGATGTGACTTATCAAGTCTAGCTTCAAAACTTAAGAGTTGTGAGAATTGCTTTTCAAGCTTAATTTAGTTAATCAACTCTTCCAAGAAGT
The DNA here is from genome assembly GCF_000817695.3 of Arachis duranensis. Taxonomy (NCBI): domain Eukaryota; kingdom Viridiplantae; phylum Streptophyta; class Magnoliopsida; order Fabales; family Fabaceae; genus Arachis; species Arachis duranensis. The sequence goes on along the minus strand of NC_029780.3, from coordinate 51,260,370 downwards.
TAAAAGAATTCAAGTTAGAGAGAAATTTTTTCCAACACATTTAATCCCTTTTTGATGAAGAACAAAAACCTTTTCTTAAGACGATATCAATGCATAAATCAAAATTAGAAAAAGCTAGTATATTAATCTATGGAATTAACTGAGCTCCTAATCTTAACTAAGGAGAATTAGTTGCTCACGTTCTTAAGAGAAACCCTAGAATTATGAAAAGTAAAAGTGCCGAAGGGCCAAGGAGAGAAGATCAAAACGTCTGATTTCTCCCCTTAAATACTAACCCTAAAAGGAATTCAAATTCAAACTAAAATAGAATCAAATTTCAAATAAAATCAAATCTAACTAATAATGTTTTCCACTAGCCGAGCATTCAATCTTTTCTTTTTGCAATCCTCAATTAATGTTGTGATTAGTGGGCTTTAGGATGAGCTTTGAGTAAATCAGATAATTGTTGAAAGACTGGAGGACATAGTGGGTAAATTGAGCCACTGGAGAGTGATTAGAGTTTCACGTGGCATGTGAAGGATTCACGTCGCACGTTGTAAGACCCTGGATTTTTGAAAATTAAATTATAAGTTATTTTTCGATTTACTCTATTTAATCAAGATTATATTTTCGGAGATTTTTACATATAAATCGAGTAATTTCTTAATTATAATTTGAAGTTCTACTAATTGAGAAATAATGAAAATTTTATATACTATGTTTTGAATATTTAGTTTTGAACCTTATTTTATAAACAAATAAAAATTTATTTATTTTATATTGATGAACAAATAGTGCTTTCTTTGAAGATAATTTTATTGGATTAAAAATTAGTTTTTAATGCTACTTTGTACCCTAATTATATTATTAATTTCCCAAAAAGAAACCCTAACTTTTTCAATCCTTCCACCGCCATACCGCTCCCCCTTTCTTCTAAATCACTAACACACAGCAAACAGAAATAAAAAAATGAAAAAGGAACAAAGAGGTGAAAAACAGAGAAGTAAGGAAATGGAGTTCTTGAGAGAATTAGAGAAACAGAAGAAGAGAGATTGAAGGAGAACGGGATGCAGCAGGAAGAGGAGAAGAGGAGATGGTGGCGGGGGGTATCCTTGACACCGTCACCGTCATTATCGCACAAGAGAAGGAGGGCCCGCATCCGAGAGAGAAAAGGAGATGCTGTCCGCACTGCCGCCTCCATCACGACTGATCCGCCGTCGCTACTGCTAGGGTTCGTTGCTGCCACCTCTGCCACCGCCGACGAGCCCGAAGAGAGAGAGAGAGAGAGAGAGAGAGAGAGAGAGAGGAGTTCGCAGAGACGAAGGTTCCCCTGGAGCTGCACGCTGCTGTTGCCATTGGAAACCATTGCTGAAGCCACGATGCCTTGGTGGGTGCTACTGCCATGATGAAATTTAATTAACCAAATAAGGTTCTATGGATCTAGAATTTGTTTGTCCTATAACTTGAGAATGTTAAGTGTATTTTCACTAAAATCTGAAAGTGTCAGATTAGAATTGGATTTATCATGAATTTATCAAAAACAGAGCTTCTTGCTGTATTTTTTCCTAAATTCTCTTTAGTGCGACAACAGATTTCATTAAGTTGGCTATCAAATTCAATTCTAATTCAAACGTGGTAAAAATTGATTTAGACCCAAATAATATGTCCAAATTTGGCAGAATGTAACAGCTTAATTAAACAAAGGTGTATAGGATATCCTTTGAACACGTTTAAAGCTAAGCGGTGATGCAGAGGTACGCCTAGTTTCACGGTGATGCGGAGGTACTTTTAAGCTTCTTGGTGATGCAGAGGTATGCTTAGTTGTAAGGTGAAGTGGAGGCATAATAGAAAGAAAAGAAAGTGAGAATTAAAGAATGGACAGGGTACTTAAATGAAAAAAAAGGGAAGTGAAGAATGAAATAAATAATTGAGAATTGTATGTTAAATGGGCCTTGCGCCAAACTGCTAATACAAAAGTGCCCGCCTAACTGATAGCCTGAGATTGATAATGCAGGAATGTTCGCCTAACTGATAGCACTGTTTCTTAATGTGATGCACATTAAAATGCTATTATGATTATGCCTAACTGGCACGGGTAACCGTGATGCCAAGGTGTCTAACTGACATAGTAAAGGAACCATATTTGGGGTCCACTCTGAGTAACGTCGGGTTGCGGGTTGACAATCGACACATGAGCTTACAGTCTACACTAGGAACAGGCATGCATCATCTTGTTTGCGCATTTACATTTGATTGTGTTTGTTTTATTTTGTTTATTTGTGATTGTGGTGTTGTTTTGGTGACTTACTTGTGTGCTTGATTTGATACTTTACTTGTGTTGTGGTCTTTATAATGTACTGAGGACTGATGTTTGTATATTGGATTTAGGTATATTGTTTGTGATGCTAGCTTATTTAGATATTGCAGTAACTTGAAGAATGTTGTTTACATATAAAGAGTTGTTAATGAGACTGAGATTTTGTCTAAGTAATGTAATTTAAAGAAAGGGAGTTAAAACTGTTTCTAAGTAAAATTGTTTTTGCGATATGGATTAACTATTTGTATTTACTTTGTTTATATGGTGTTCACGTTCCCTACTGAGAAACGTGTGGCTTTGTTCTCACTCCAAAGTTTTTCAAAAATCTTTTCAGAGGTACAGACAGGACGACTAATTGGAAAGCTACAGATGAATAGAAGACTTGTTTGGCTAGTTGTTTCTGGGTTTATTCCCCTCGCCCTTGATGTTTCTAGAGTGTTATATTTTTACAGAGGGGTAGGTTTGCAATTAAATCTTGCATGAACAATTATTATGCATTAATAGTAATTATGTGAATATATGTTTATTTGACATAGTTTAGCTTGAAATATATAACAAAACAAAAAGATATTTCATTTTTCTTAAAAACTATCAACAAGTTAACATGTAGAGGCTCAATATTAAATAATAAAGCATGAAATTCAAGGAGTAAAGTTAGGTAATGCCCGGACCTTTAGTGCGATCATGAGGTGCTAAAAGTTAGAGTGTTACACACGTGGAGATCAAACTGATTTTGTTTCACTCACTGGATAGATCATGTTGGATGTGGAAAGTCTTACGTGGTACGTGGCTTATTTTTTCCTTTAATTTTGACCTATGTTTGCTCACAGGCATTGCACGTAGAAAAACACACGTCCCATGCGAACGAGGTGTTGCGCGTATGCATGCCTCATGCGTACGCATGACGCCTTAAAATCCTCTTCTTGTGCATACGCGTTGTCCCATGTGAAAGTCTTCACGTCCCACGTCTATGCTTCTATGTCTGATGGTCGGGCAAACGACAGTTAAGAAAATTTTTTCTCACTAAGAGAAATCTCTTCATTGCAAGTATAGTTCCAAACCAACAATTGACCTACATCAGAGTATAATTTTGTTTGTCATAAGTGCAAATCAATAAAAATACTGAGAGTATTATATCTCGGGTCGTCTCTCAAAGGAATTGTAGTGAGGTATAAATGCTATCGGTTATGAGGTTCAGGGAAGAAGACAAGAATTTAAATGACAATAAAATAAATCAAACAACTAAAGGTAACAATCACTAAAGAGGAATTCATGGCAAGGATTGAGAATCAAAGTTTTCTATCCTAGTCATTAATCATAACACAATAATTACCGAGAGCTAAGCCTTTTACGTTATCTCCACATCGAAAGAAGATCAATTAGGCCTAGCTAATCCCAATCCATAAGTAGCATCAACGGAAACAAGATTAACTAACAACTCTAGATCACCAACATAAGTTGGGTATTAATGACTCAAGATTACCAAACTTCTCTTTCCAATCCAAGAATGCTCAAATTCTACTCTAAAACTAAGCCATGCTTTTTATCAAACACTTGGTGTGCATAAAAAGAAAAACATACTAAGTTGCAATAATGAAATCTAAAACTACCAAATGCAAGAAAATAACAATAACAACTCAATTAAACACCAATAAACATAAAAACATCAAACTGCATTTAATGAAATTAAAAGTGACAAGGATTCATGAAACTAAAAATGACACAAAATGAGAAATTAACAAGATAGACTGAGGAAATTAAGGCAATAGAATAAGGAAAGATAAAAGAAACTAAATCAAAGCAAGAATTAAAACCTAAATCTAAGAGGAAATTAAACAAAAACCCCTAAATTTTAGAGAGAAGAGGGAGCTTCTCTCTCTAGAAAACTACCTTAAGACATGTTTCTAACCTAACCTAATTGCTCCCTCCTTGTTTTTTCTTGAATTTAGCCTCAAATACTTCAGAAATGAGTTGGATTTGGGTCTGAGTGAGCTCAGAAATCCACAGCCACGATTTCTTAAATGCATGCAACTACTTTGTCAAAATAAATTAATTTCCAAGAATACATATATGAATATAAGGTCTAAAGCAATCATAACTAAGTCAAATCCAACAATCAATTAGAGTTATTGAAAAGAATTTATAACTTGCAAGATAAGGAATAATAATAGGTGGAAACATATAATTGAGCAATCGAACCCCTCACTAGATGTGCATACGCTCTAATCACTTAAGTGTTTAAGGTTGATCCACTCAATTCTTTTCTAATCATGCTTTCTAAGATATTTTTTATCTAACAATCAATAATTATTCAATGCATGCATGCAATTATCATGAGGACTTATCCAAAGGTTGTAATGGGGCTAGGGTCAAAGTAAGGATGTATATGGTCAAGTAGACTAAAATTTGAATTTTTTTACTAGCTTAAACTCTTACCTAACACATATAACAACGTATACAATTTAAATACAAATCTAACTACCCATAATTCTCACTTTTTCCACATACTCATGTATTCTCTTTTTAATCACATTTCATATACTATTCTTATTACTTTACTTTGGGGTTACCAGTTATCCCCTTTTTATTCTTTTCTTTCTTTTTCTTTTTTTTTTAATTTTTAATTTTTTTAATTTTTATATATTATTTTTTTCATTTTTTTCAACAGTGTCATATATACAAAAAGATTAATGCATATGGTTCAACATTCAATGCATGAGTATGTACCTAACTTCCAAGATTTTTAATGAAAACTCAAAAATACACTTTCATCTCAACCAATGTTCCCAAACTTCCCACACTTAAATGATACACACTCTCACTAGCTGGTGTACGGAATTAAACTTCACACAACTGAACCAGTAAGTGCACTGGGTCGTCTAAGTAATACTTCAGTAAGTCAGGGTCGATCCCACGAGGAGTGTGGTTTGAATCAAACTGTAGTTATCTTGTAGATCTTACTTAGGTGGATAGAAAAGTAGTTTGTTATTTTAAAGTGCATAAAAGTAAAATAAAGATAACGCTACTCAATTGAAGGTGAATGCAATGATAAGAAGATGGTTAAGACCTCAGAGATGCTTTATTCTTCTGGATTAATCCGGTCTTACTGTCTACTCCAACTGTGAATGATTTCTTCTATGGCATGTTGTATGTGATCAACGCCTTTATTGAGAGGTCGTCAATTCTCTTCGAGTGCTGAACCCCAGGGTTAATGTGGATCCAGTTTGATTGAGGGTGAAGTTCCTACAGTTCTTTCCCCTTGATGATCCTACTCAAAATACCACAGAAAAGATCGAATCTTCCAGATCAGAGAATGTTGTGCCTTGTGGTTCTAGTCTTTACCACAAAGACTCTAATCTCCTTGTGCCTTGGCTGAACTGGTGTCTCGAGAAGTCCCCAACGAAGTCGTGGATTAGCCATCTAAGAGATGTATGATCAAGCAAGTGGTTCATTGTTGTCCGACAAAAGAGTCACTCCGAACCGATGTAGAATGATAAAACTTTGTGCCGGCACAACACATTCATAAGGATGAAGAACGAAGATACATCTTTGAATAGAGAATTAAACACGAATTAAGATAGAACAGTAGTACTTTATTAATTCATAAAACTCAGTAGAGCTCCTAGCCTCAACTTAGGAGGTTTAGTGACTCATACTAATAGAAAAACACAATAGAATTCAAATATTATTCTAGAAGAGATTGAAGGTCCTTAAACAAGGGTGATCTTCTTCTTTAAATACTAATCTAATAACTAAAGATTACATAAGAAGAATAAAACAGTCATTTAGTGTGAAAATCCACTTACGGGACCCACTTGGTGAGTGTTTGGGCTGAGCCTTGAGAGTTTCCATGAGCTAAGGTGGCTCCTTGGCGTTGAACGCCTGCTTGAGGGGTCCTTCTTGGGTGTTGAACGCTGGCTACTCCCTTGTGGGTGTTGAACGCCTGGACTAAGGCAGATGTCTGACGTTGAATGCCAATTTTGGGCCTTTAATTCTGAAATAAAGTATGGACTATTATACATTGATGGAAAGCTCTGGATGTTAGATTTCTATAGCCATTAAGAACACTTCATTTGGACTTTTGTAGCTCAATAAAAGATCTTTCGAGTGCAAGGAGGTAAGATCCTGACAGCATCTGTAGTACTTTTTCTACCTCTGAGTCAGACTTTCGCTCCAACTCCTCAATTTCAGCCAGAAAATACACAAAATTGCATGAAAACATAAAAACTCATAGTAGAATCCAAAAATGTGAATTTACACTAAAACCTATGAAAATATAATAAAACTTAAATAAAACATACTAAAAACTATATGAAAGCAATGCCAAAAAGCGTATAAAATATCTGCTCATCAGAACACCAAACTTAAACTGTTGCTTGTCCCCAAACTTAAAGGGTTATTGGATTTTACTACTTTTTATCTCTTTTTTTTGCATGCAATTGTTTTTCTTTTCATTACATCTTGCTTTTTTCTGCTTTTTCTTGCTTCAAGATTCAATTTCTTTTGATTTTTCATATTATCAATAATACTTATCCTTTTTCATCATTCTTTCAAGAGCCAACATTCTTAATTCCAATTTCAAATATGCATTGTTCATTCATACATTCAGAAAACAAAAGCAATGCCACCACATCAAAATAATTGACTATTCTTATTATATAACTTGAAATATAACTTGAAAATTATGTATCTCTCAATTTTTTTTCAATTAAAATTTTCTTTTAAGTACGGTGAGAGATATATGGAACATTTTATAGCCTTAAGACATAAATGAAAATGATCATGCAATAAGAACAAGAGAATAGACAGTAAAACATAATGGGAAACAGAAAAATTCAAATAAGTAAGGTGATGAATGGGACCACCTTAGTGATGATGGCTACCACTTCCTCTAGAGAACCCAATGGTGTACTTGATATCTTCAATGTCACGCCCTTGTCTCTGTTGTTGTTCCCTCATAACTCTTTGTTCTTCCCTCATGTCTCTTTGATCTTTTCTTATTTCATGGAGGGTAGTGGAATGATCCTGATGTTCCATCCTCAACTGACCCATGTTAGTGTTTAGTTTTCCAAGAGAAGTGTGCCATTGATCCCAACAGCTTTGAGGAGGAAAATACATCCCTTGAGGCATCTCAGGGATCTCATGTTGAGGTGGCTCCACATGCTCATGTTGTGGTTCATGTGCTGGCTCTCTAGTGTGTTCCATCCTACTTTTAGTAATGGACTTGTCCTCCTCAATAGGAATGTCTCCTTCTATGACAATTCCAGTTGAATTGCATAGGTGACATATAAGATGAGGTAAAGCTAACCTTGCCATGGTGGAGGGCTTGTCTGCTACTTTGTACAGCTCTTGAGGTATTACCTCATGTATTTCCACCTCCTCTTTGAGCATGATGTAATAGATCATGATGGCTCGGTCTATGGTTACTTCGTACCGGTTGCTAGTAGGGATGATAGAGTGTTGGATAAACTCTAACCATCCTCTAGCTATGGGCTTGTGGTCAGGCCTCCTCAGTTGGATAGGCTTGCCTTGAGAATCTCTTTTCCACTGTACTCCTTCCACACAGATGTCTGAGAGCACTTGATCCAGCCTCTGAGCATGGTTAACTCTTCTAGTCTAAGGATGTGGGTCTCCTTGCATTAAAGGCAAGTTCAACGCCAACCTCACACTTTTTGGACCGAAGTCAAAGATTCTCCCTCGGACCATGGTGCTACAATTCTTAGGATGAGGGTTCACACTAATGTCATGGTTTTTTGTTACCCATGCATTAGCATAGAACTCTTGGACCATTAAGATCCCAACCTCTTGGATGGGATTGGTTAGGACTTTCCAACCTCTTTTCCGGATTTCTCTTCGGATCTCCAGGTACTCATTTTTCTTGAGCTTAAAGGGGGCTTCGAGAATCACCCTCTTTTGTGCCACTACTTCATAGAAGTGGTCTTGATGGACTTTGGTGATGAATCTCTCCATCTCCCAAGATTCGGAGGTGGCGGCTACGACCTTTCCTTTCCTCTTTCTAGAGGGTTCTCCGACCTTGGGTGCCATAAGTGATAATGCAAGGCAAAAAGCAAGGTTTTTCCACACCAAACTTAAAACTTTGCTCGTCCTCGAGCAAAGATAAATAGAAGATAAGAATGGAGTAGAAGAAGAAGAGCATAGATGGAGATGGAGGAAGAGAAGTAATTCAGCCAAGGGGGCTTTAGAGTGTATGAAGTGTGTGTATTAAGGTTTAGTAAGAGGGGGTATTTATAGGAGTGGGCTAGGTTAGGGTTCGGTCATGGGTGGGGTAAATGGGAGGGAAATTTGATTTTAAAGTGGGTGGGGATTGGTGGGAGTTATGATGGTTTTGAGGAAGTGATATGAATGTGATTGGGCTAGGGTTTATAGGGAAGAGTGTATAAGGAAGTATGAAAAAAAAAAAAGGAAGAGTGGGGTAGGTAAAGATGTTGTGGAATCCACTGGTTTTGAGAGGCTAGGGAATTCAGATTTTCTGCCTTTCTTTATGGGTGTTGAATGCCCAGCACTATTCTCTTTGTTGGCATTCAACGCTAGCTATGCTGCCAATTGGGGCGTTAAACTCCTAGCTAGTGCTCCCTAGCTAGCATTCAACGCCAGCAAGTCTGCTAGTTTGGGCATTGAACGCCCAGCCAGTGCTCCCTGGCTGGCGTTCAACACCAGCAAGTCTGCCAATATGGGCGTTGAACACCCAGCTAGTGCTCCCTAGCTAGCGTTCAACGACAACAAGACACTCCATCCTGAGTGTTCTATTTTTATTGGTGAACCTTTCTTTCTCTATTCTAACTGCTGCACATGATCATGGACCTATAAAAAATAACTAGGAAAAAAGTATGGACTATTATATATTGCTGGAAAGCTCTGAATGTCTACTTTCCAACACCGTTGAGAGTGCGCCATTTGGAGTTCTGTAGCTCTAGAAAATCCATTTTGAGTGCAGGGAGGTCAGATTCCAACAGCATCAGCAGTCCTTTTGTCAGCCTTTTTCAGAGTTTTGCTCAAGTCCCTCAATTTCAGCCAGAAATTACCTGAAATCACAGAAAAACATACAAACTCATAGTAAAGTCCAGAAATGTGAATTTAACATAAAAACTAATGAAAACATCCCTAAAAGTAGCTTGATCATGCTAAAAACAACCTAGAAACAATGCCAAAAAGCGTATAAATTATCCGCTCATCACAACACCAAACTTAAATTGTTGCTTGTCCCCAAGCAACTGAAAATCAATTAGGATAAAAAGAAGAGAATATACTATAAATTCCGGAATATCAATGAATATTAATTATAATTAGATGAGCGGGACTTGTAGCTTTTTGCTTCTGAACAGTTTTGGCATCTCACTTTTTCCTTTGAAGTTTAGAATGATTGGCTTCTCTAGGAACTTAGAACTTTTTCCTTTGAAGTTCGGAATGATTGGCTTCTATAGGAACTCAAAGTTCAGATAGTGTTAATTGATTCTCCTAGTTAAGAATTTTGATTCTTGAACATATCTAATTTTATGATTCTTGGCCGTGGCCCTAAGCATTTTTGTTTTCCAGTATTACCACCGGATACATAAATGCCACAGACACATGACTGGGTGAACCTTTTCAGATTGTGACTCAGCTTTGCTAGAGTCCCCAGTTGGAGGTGTCCAGAGCTCTTAAGCACACTCTTTTTGCTTTGGATCACGACTTTAACCACTCAGTCTCAAGCTTTTCACTTGGACCTTCATGACACAAGCACATGGTTAGGGACAGCTTGATTTAGCCGCTTAGGCCTGAATTTGATTTCCTTGGGCCCTCCTATCCATTGATGCTCAAAGCCTTGGATCCTTTTTACCCTTGCCTTTTGGTTTTAAGGGCTATTGGCTTTTTCTGCTTGCTTTTTCTTTTTCTTTCTAATTTTTTTCGCCACTTTTTTCTTTTTTTTCTTTTTTTTTCGCAAGCTTTTGTTTTTCACTGCTTTTTCTTGCTTCAAGAATCAATTTCATGATTTTTCAGATCATCAATAACATTTCTCTTTGTTCATCATTCTTTCAAGAGCCAACAGTTTTAACATTCATAAACAACAAGATCAAAAATATGCACTGTTCAAGCATTCATTCAGAAAACAAAAGGTATTGTCACCACATCAATATAATTAAATTAAATTCATGGACAATTTTCAAAATTCATGTACTTCTTGTTCTTTTGATTTAAAAACATTTTTCATTTAAGAGAGGTGAAGGATTAATAGAATTTATTCATAGCTTTAAGACATAGTTTCTAAACACTAATGACCATGAAGTAGAGACACAAAACATAAATAAACATGAAGCATAAAAAAAATCAAAACCAGAGAAATAAGAAAAAGGAATGAGTCCACCTTAGTGAGGGTGGCGCCTTCTTGAAGAACCAATGGTGCTCTTTGAGCTCCTCTATGTCTCTTCCTTGCTTCTGTTGAATGATTCCTAGTAATTTTGGTGCTCCTATCCTTAGTTGCTCCCAATAATTGTGTAGAGGACAATTTATCCCATGGGGTATCTCAGGGATCTTTTGATTTGCAGTCAAATGCTCTACCACTGAGCTATAAACCCTTTACATGAGTCTTTCCATCTCCCATGACTCAGAGGTGGAAGCTTTTGTCTTTCCTTTTTTCTCTTCTTCTTTTTTTTTGGATGTCTCTGGCCTTAGGTGCCATTAATGGTTATGGAAAAGCAAAAAGCTATGATTTTACCACACCAAACTTAGAAAATTGCTCGCCCTCGAGCAAGAGAAGAAAGAAAAGATGAAGAATAGGAAGAAGATATGGAGGAGATTGACGGATGTGTGTATTCGACTATATGGGTGGGATTGGGTGGGACAGAGAATTTGAATTTTAAAGGTAGGTGGGGTGTATGGGGAAGAGTGGATAGATGTAGGTGGTGAATGAAAAACAGAAGGGATGACCATGAATGGAGAGAGAGGGTGAGGTAGGTGGGGATCCTGTGGGGTTCACAGATCCTGAGATGATCCTGTGGGGTCCACAGATCCTGAGGTGTCAAGGATTTACATCCCTGCACCAATTAGGCATGTAAAATGCCTCTGCACACCATTCTGGCATTTTAACGCCGAGATGATGCACACTCTGGGCGTTCAACGCCCATGTGCAGCATGTTTCTGGCGTTGAACGCCAGTTTCATGCTTGTTACTGGCATTCAGCGCCAGCTTTCCTCAAGGCACATTCCTGGCGTTCAAACGCCAGGATGTTGCTTGTTTCTGGCGTTCAGCGCCAGATTCATGCTCCGTTCTGGCGCTGAACGCCAGCCAGATGCTCCTTACTGGCGTTGAATGCCAGTCTGTCCTCCTTCCAGGGTGTGATTTTTCTTCTGCTGTTTTTGATTCTGTTTTTAATTTTTATATTTTTTGTGACTCCTCGTGATCATGTACCTAATAAAACACAAAATAATAATAAAATAAAAATTAGATAAATAAAATTGGGTTGCCTCCCAACAAGCGCTCTTTTAATGTCATTAGCTTGACAGTAGGCTCTCATAGAGCCTCACAGGTGATCAGGTCAATGTTGTATAGTCCCAACACCAAACTTAGAGTTTGGATATGGGGTCTTAATACTAAACTTAGTGTTTGGTTGTGGCCTCCCAACACCAAACTTAGAGTTTAACTGTGGGGGCTCTTCTTAACTCTGAACTGAGAGAAGCTCTTTGTGCTCATTCTCTTTTGTCACAGAGGGATGGCCATGTGCCTTAAACACAAGGTAGTCCCTATTCAATTGAAGGACTAATTTACCTCTGTTGACATCTATCACAGCTCCTGCTGTAGCTAGGAAAGGTCTTCCAAGGATGATGCATTCATCCTTTTCCTTTTCAGTGTCTAATATTATGAAATCAGCAGGGATGTAAAGGCATTCAACCTTTACTAACACGTCCTCCACTACTCCATAAGCTTGTCTTAATGACTTGTCTGCCAATTGTAATGAGAACAAGGCAGGTTGTACCTCAATGATCCCCAGCTTCTCCATTACAGAGAGTGGCATAAGATTTATCCCTGAGCCCAGATCACATAGAGCTTTTTCAAAGGTCATGGTGCCTATGGTACAAGGTATTAAGAACTTGCCAGGATCTTGTCTCTTTTGAGGTAAAATTTTCTGAATCCAGGTGTCCAGTTCACCAATGAGCAAGAGAGGTTCACTTTCCCAAGTCTCATTACCAAACAACTTGGCATTCAGCTTCATGATAGCTCCTAAATATTGAGCAACTTGCTCTCCAGTCACATCTTCATCCTCTTCAGAGGAAGAATAGTCTTCAGAGCTCATGAATGGCAGAAGGAGATTTAATGGAATCTCTATGGTCTCTATATGAGCCTCAGATTCCTTTGGATCCTTAATAAGAAACTCCTTCTTGCTTGAGAGACGTCCCAGGAGGTCTTCCTCACTACGATTTTCGTCCTACTCCTCTCTTGTGCATTCGGCCATTTTGATCACATCAATGGCCTTGCACTCTCCTTTTGGATTCTCTTCTGTATTGCTTGGGAGAATACTGGGAGGAGTTTCAATGACTTTCTTACTCAGCTGGCCCACTTGTGCCTCCAGATTTCTGATGGAGGGTCTTGTTTCACTCATGAAACTGAAAGTGGCCTTTGACAGATCAGAGACTAGATTGGCTAAATTATAAGTGTTTTGTTCAGAATTCTCTGTCTGTTGCTGAGAAGATGATGGAAAAGGCTTGCTATTGCTCAGCCTATTGCATCCACCATTGTTAAAGCCTTGTTGAGGCTTTTGTTGATCCTTCCATGAGAAATTTGGATGATTTCTCCATGATGAATTATAGGT
>NC_029780.3:51246126-51246393 GCF_000817695.3 Arachis duranensis | reverse complement strand
AATTTTGAAAAAGTAGTTAATGATTTTCGAAAATTACAGATAAGATATAATTAAAATTAAAATTTAAAACAATTAGTTAATTTAAAAAGAATTTTGAAAAATGGATGATATATTTTCGAAAATTAGAGAGGGAAAAGTAATTAGTTGGTTTTGAAAAAGATAAGAAACAAACAAAAAGTCAAATAATTAGTTGAAAAAGATATTAAAATCAAATTTGAAAAGATTAGAAGATAAGAAGTTAGATAAGATATTTTGAAATCAAATTTT
>NC_029780.3:51241699-51245992 GCF_000817695.3 Arachis duranensis | reverse complement strand
TAACAAACTTCAAATTTTTGAATCAATCACATTAATTGTTAATGAGTTTTCGAAAATTAGATATAAAGATAAGAAAAAGATTTTGAAAAATATTTTTAAAATTTTTGAAAAATAGAAAAAAAATGAAAAAGATATAATTCTTGAAAAAGATTTTGAAAAGATAAGATTTTAAAAATTGAAAATTTGACTTGACTTGTAAGAAACAACTAATTTTGAAAATTTTTGACTAAGTCAACTCAAATTTTCAAAAATATGAGAAAAATAAGGAAAAGATATATTTTTTTGATTTTTGAATTTTTAATTATGAGAGAGAAAAACACAAACATGACCCAAAACTTAAAAATTTTGGATCAAGACACATGATGCATGCAAGAACACTATGAATGTCAAGATGAACACCAAGAACACTTTGAAGATCATGATGAACATCAAGAACATATTTTTGGAAAAATTTTTGATGCAAAGAAAACATGCAAGACACCAAACTTAGAAATCTTTAATGCATGGACTCTAACAAACGAAAAATGCATATGAAAAACAACAAACAACACAAAACAAGAAATCATCAAGATCAAACAAGAGGATTTACCAAGAACATCTTGAAGATCATGAAGAACACTATGAATGCATAAATTTTCAAAAAAAAGCAAGAAAAATTTTTAAAGCATGCAATTGACACCAAACTTAAAAATTGACTCAAGACTCAACAAGAAACACAAAATATTTTTGAGTTTTATGATTTTATTAATTTTTTTGGATTTTTGTATATAATTTTCGAAAACAAAGTTTGGAAAAACGAAAAAGAAAAGAAAATTTTGAAAAAGATTTTTGAAAAGTTTTTGAAAAGAAAATTACCTAATATGAGCAACAAGATGAACCTTCAGTTGTCCATACTCGAACAATCCCCGGCAACGGCGCCAAAAACTTGATGGACGAAATTGTGATCCTCAAAATTGGTCTCTTTGTATTTGTATGAAATCAAAAATACCCCAAAGAGATCATGGTATGATGAATTGGGATCTTAGTAATCCCTGGTAATGGCACTGGTGGACGAAATTGTGATCATCAATAATGGCTCCAAAGACTTGGTGCTCTCAAACATGAATCACACTTTGTCACAATTCCGCACAACTAACCAGCAAGTGTACTGGGTCGTCCAAGTAATACCTTACGTGAGTAAGGGTTGATCCCACGGAGATTGTTGGTATGAAGCAAGCTATGGTCATCTTGTAAATCTCAGTTAAGTGGAATCATAAAGTCAAATGTGATTAGATTGGATAAATAAAAATAAATAAAATAAAAAGTGATAGAAATACTTATGTAAATCAATAGCGGAAATTTCAGATAGGCGTATGGAGATGCTGTGCTCCTCTTGAATCTCTACTTTCTTATTACATTCATCCAATCCTTCTTACTCTTTTCCATGGCAAGCTGTATGTAGGGCATCACCGTCGTCAATGGCTACTTTTCATCCTCTCGGGAAAATGGTCTTATGCGCTGTCACTGCATGGCTAATCGTCTGGAGGCATCACCCTTGACAATGGCTACATCCCATCCTCTCAGTGAAAATGGTCCAAATGCTCTGTCACAGCACGGCTAATCATCTGTCGGTTCTCAATCAGGTTGGAATAGAATCCATTGATTCCTTTGCGTCTGTCACTAACGCCCAGCCTTCAGGAGTTTGAAGCTCGTCACAGTCATTCAATTCCGGAATCCTACTCGGAATACCACAGAAAAGGTTAGACTTTCAGAATTCCCATGAATGCCGCCATCTATCTAGCTTATACCACGAAGATTCTGTTGGGGAATCTAAGAGATATGCGCCCAGCCTAAAGTAGAATGGAAGTGGTTGTCAGTCACACGCGTTCATAGGTGAGAATGATGATGAGTGTCACGGATCATCACATTCATCAAGTGAAGTGCAACTTATATCTTGGAATAAGAATAAAAGAGAATTGAATAGAAAATAATAGTAATTGTATTGAAACTTGAGGTACAGCAGAGCTTCACACCCTTAATCTATGGTGTGTAGAAACTCCACCGTTGAAAATACATAAGTGAGAGGTCTAGGCATGGCCGAGAGGCCAGCCCCCATGATCTGAGAACTAATCGTCCCAAGATGTCTAATACACTAGTAAAAATTCCTATTTATAATAAACTAGCTACTAGGGTTTACATGAGTAAGTAATTGATGCATAAATCCACTTCCGGGGCCCACTTGGTGTATGTTTGGACTGAGCTTGATCTATCCACGAGCTGAGGCTTTTATTGGAGTTGAACGCCGAGTTATAGCGTGTTTCTGGCGTTCAACTCTGGGTTGTGACGTGTTTCTGGCGTTTGACTCCAGACAGCAGCATGTACTTGGCGTTGAGCGCCACCTTACGTCATCAATTTCCGAATAAAGTATGGACTATTATATATTGCTGGAAAGCTCTGGATGTCTACTTTCCAACGCCGTTGAGAGCGCGCCATTTGGAGTTTTATAGCTCCAGAAAATCCATTTTGAGTGTAGGGAGGTCAGATTCCAACAGGATCAGCAGTCCTTTGTCAGCCTCCTTTTCAGAGTTTTGCTCAAGTCCCTCAATTTCAGCCAGAAATTACCTGAAATTACAGAAAAACACACAAACTCATAGTAAAGTCCAGAAATGTGAATTTAACATAAAAACTAATGAAAAAATCCCTAAAAGTAGCTTGAACTTACTAAAAACTACCTAAAAACAATGCCAAAAAGCGTATAAATTATCCGCTCATCATGATTCTTGAACACATCTACTTTTATGAGTCTTGGCCGTGGCCCTAAGCATTTTGTTTTCCAGTATTACCACCGGATACATAAATGCCACAGACACATAACTGGGTGAACCTTTTCAGATTGTGACTCAGCTTTGCTAGAGTCCCCAGTTAGAGGTGTCCAGAGCTCTTAAGCACACTCTTTTGCTTTGGATCACGACTTTAACCACTCAGTCTCAAGCTTTTCACTTGGACCTGCATGACACAAGCACATGGTTAAAGACAGCTTAGTTTAGCCGCTTAGGCCTGGATTTTATTTCCTTGGGCCCTCCTATCCATTGATGCTCAAAGCCTTGGATCCTTTTTACCCTTGCCTTTTGGTTTTAAGGGCTATTGGCTTTTTCTGCTTGCTTTTTCTTTTTCTATTATTTTTTTTTCGCCAATTATTTTTTTTCGCAAGCTTTTTGCTTTTCACTGCTTTTTCTTGCTTCAAGAATCAATTTCATGATTTTTCAGATCATCAATAACATTTCTCTTTGTTCATCATTCTTTCAAGAGCCAACAATTTTAACATTCATAAACAACAAGATCAAAAATATGCACTGTTCAAGCATTCATTCAGAAAACAAAAAGTATTGTCACCACATCAATATAATTAAATTAAATTCAAGGATAAAGTCGAAATTCATGTACTTCTTGTTCTTTTGAATTAAAACATTTTTCATTTAAGAGAGGTGAAGGATTAATGGATTTTATTCATAGCTTTAAGACATAGTTACTACTTCCTAATGATCATAAAGTAGAGACACAAAACATAGATAGACATGAAGGATAAAAACCGAAAAAGCAGGGAAAATAAGAACAAGGAATGAGTCCACCTGAGTGAGGGTGGCGCCTTCTTGAAGGTCCAATGGTGCTTTTTTGAGCTCCTTTATGTCTCTTCCTTGCTTCTGTTGCATGATCCCTAGTGATTTTGGTGTTCTTATCCTTAGTTGCTTCCAATAATTATGTGGAGGAACTTGTATCCCCTGAGGTACCTCAAGGATCTCTTGATTTGTAGTCAAATCTTCTACCACTGAGCTATAAACCCTTTAGATGAGTCTTTCCATCTCCCATGACTCAGAGGTAGAAGCTTTTGTCTTTTTCCTTGTTCCTGCTCATATAGGGAAGAAGAGAACAAGAAAAGAAAGAGGAATCCTCTATGTCACAGTATAGAGATTCCTTTATGTTAGTAGAAGAAGAAAGGGAAGAAGAGTGAAGAAGAATGGGTAAGGATAGAGGTGGTGATTTGAGATGAAGAGAAGTGTTAGTAAATAAATAAATAAATAGAAGAGGAGGAGAGATAGAAAATTTTCGAAAATAATTTTGAAAAAGTGGTTAGTGATTTTCGAAAAGTAAAGATAATATATAATTAAAATTAAAATTTAAAACAATTAAAAAGAATTTTTGAAAAAGAGATGAGATATTTTCGAAAATTAGAGAGGGATAGGTAGTTAGTTGGTTTTGAAAAAGATAAGAAACAAACAAAAAGTCAAATAGTTAGTTGAAAAAGATATTAAAATC
>NC_029780.3:51238819-51241155 GCF_000817695.3 Arachis duranensis | reverse complement strand
AATGCATGCAAGAACACTTTGAATGTCAAGATGAACACCAAGAACACTTTGAAGATCATGATGAACATCAAGAACATATTTTTGAAAATTTTTTTTTTGATGCAAAGAAAACATGCAAGACATCAAACTTAGAAATCTTTAATGCATGGACTCAAACAAACGAAAAATGCATATGAAAAACAACAAACACAAAACAAGAAATCATCAAGATCAAACAAGAAGACTTGTCAAGAACAACTTGAAGATCATGAAGAACACCATGAATGCATGAATTTTTTTGGAAAAATGCAAGAAAAATTTTTAAGGCATGCAATTGACACCAAACTTAAAATTTGACTCAAGACTCAAACAAGAAACGTAAAATATTTTTGATTTTTATGATTTTCTAATTTTTTTTATATTTTTATTTTATTTTTTCGAAAATATTCTTTTAGAAAAACGAAAATAAAAGAAAAATTTTGAAAAATTTTTGAAAAGAAAATAAAAAGAAAATTACCTAATCTGAGCAACAACATGAACCGTCAGTTGTCCATACTCGAACAATCCCCGGCAACGGCGCCAAAAACATGGTGGACGAAATTGTGATCATCAACAATGGCTCCAAAGACTTGGTGCTCTCAAACATGAATCACACTTTGTCACAATTCCGCACAACTGACCAGCAAGTGTACTGGGTCGTCCAAGTAATACCTTACGTGAGTAAGGGTCGATCCCACGGAGATTGTTGGTATGAAGCAAGCTATGGTCATCTTGTAAATCTCAGTTAAGTGGAATCATAAAGTCAAATGTGATTAGATTGGATAAATAAAAATAAATAAAATAAAAAGTGATAGAAATACTTATGTAAATCAATAGTGGGAATTTCAGATAGGCGTATGGAGATGCTGTGCTCCTCTTGAATCTCTACTTTCCTCTCAGTGAAAATGGTCCAAATGCTCTGTCACAGCACGGCTAATCATCTGTCGGTTCTCAATCAGGTTGGAATAGAATCCATTGATTCTTTTGCGTCTGTCACTAACGCCCAGCCTTCAGAAGTTTGAAGCTCGTCACAGTCATTCAATTCCGGAATCCTACTCGGAATACCACAGACAAGGTTAGACTTTCCAAATTCCCATGAATGCCGCCATCTATCTAGCTTATACCACGAAGATTCTGTTGGGGAATCTAAGAGATATGTGCCCAGCCTAAAGTAGAACGGAAGTGGTTGTCAGTCACACGCGTTCATAGGTGAGAATGATGATGAGTGTCACGGATCATCACATTCATCAAGTGAAGTGCAACGTATATCTTGGAATAAGAATAAAAGAGAATTGAATAGAAAATAATAGTAATTGTATTGAAACTTGAGGTACAGCAGAGCTTCACACCCTTAATCTATGGTGTGTAGAAACTCCACCGTTGAAAATACATAAGTGAGAGGTCCAGGCATGGCCGAGAGGCCAGCCCCCATGATCTGAGAATTAATCGTCCCAAGATGTCTAATACACTAGTAAAAAGTCCTATTTATAATAAACTAGCTACTAGGGTTTACATGAGTAAGTAATTGATGCATAAATCCACTTCCAGGGCCCACTTGGTGTATGTTTGGGCTGAGCTTGATCTATCCACGAGCTGAGGCTTTTATTCGAGTTGAACGCCGAGTTATAGCGTGTTTCTGGCGTTTAACTCCGGGTTGTGACGTGTTTCTGGCGTTTGACTCCAAATAGCAGCATGTACTTGGCATTCAGCGCCACTTTACATCGTCAATTCCCGAATAAAGTATAGACTATTATATATTGCTGGAAAGCTCTGGATGTCTACTTTCCAACGCCGTTGAGAGCGCGCCATTTGAAGTTCTGTAGCTCCAGAAAATCCATTTTGAGTGCAGGGAGGTCAGATTCCAACAGCATCAGCAATCCTTTGTCAGCCTCCTTTTCAGAGTTTTGCACAAGTCCCTCAATTTCAGCCAGAAATTACCTGAAATTATAGAAAAACACACAAACTCATAGTAAAGTCCAGAAATGTGAATTTAACATAAAAACTAATGAAAACATCCCTAAAAGTAGCTTGAACTTACTAAAAACTACCTAAAAATAATGCCAAAAAGCGTATAAATTATCCGCTCATCACAACACCAAACTTAAATTGTTGCTTGTCCCCAAGCAACTGAAAATAAAATAGGATAAAAAGAAGAGAATATACTATAAATTCCAGAATATCAATGAATATTAATTATAATTAGATGAGCGGGACTTGTAGCTTTTTGCTTCTGAACAGTTTTGGCATCTCACTTTTTCCTTTGAAGTTTAGAATGATTGGCTTCTCTAGGAACTTAGAATTTCGGATAGTGTTATTGA
>NC_029780.3:51238229-51238421 GCF_000817695.3 Arachis duranensis | reverse complement strand
CCGGAATCCTACTCGGAATACCACAGACAAGGTTAGACTTTCCAGATTCCAATGAATGCCGCCATCTATCTAGCTTATACCACGAAGATTCTGTTGGGGAATCTAAGAGATATGCGCCCGGCCTAAAGTAGAACGGAAGTGGTTGTCAATCACGCGCGTTCATAGGTGAGAATGATGATGAGTGTCACGGAT
>NC_029780.3:51223639-51238209 GCF_000817695.3 Arachis duranensis | reverse complement strand
GTAATTGTATTGAAACTTGAGGTACAGCAGAGCTCCACACCCTTAATCTATGGTGTGTAGAAACTCCACCGTTGAAAATACATAATGAAAGGTTCAGGCATGGCCGAATGGCCAGCCCCCCTAAAACGTGATCAATAGCCTCCTAAGATAAAGAATAAAACAAAACTGAGACCAAAGATGAAACGTGGTCAAAAGACGTCTAATACAATAGTTAAATGTCCTATATATACTAGAATAGCTACTAGGGTTTACATGAGTAAGTAATTGATGCATAAATTCACTCCCGGGGCCCACTTGGTGTATGCTTGGGCTGAGCTTGATCTATCCACGAGCTGAGGCTTTTATTGGAGTTGAACACCAAGTTATAGCGTGTTTCTGGCGTTCAACTCCGGGTCGTGACGTGTTTCTGGCGTTTAACTCCAGACAGCAGCATCTACTTGGCGTTGAGCGCCACTTTACGTCGTTAATTCCCGAACAAAGTATGAACTATTATATATTGCTGGAAAGTTCTGGATGTCTACTTTCCAACGCCGTTGAGAGCGCGCCATTTGGATTTCTTTAGCTCCAGAAAATCCATTTTGAGTGCAGGGAGGTCAGATTCCAACAGCATCAGCAGTCCTTTTGTCAGCCTTTTTCAGAGCTTTGCTCAAGTCCCTCAATTTCAGCCAGAAATTACCTGAAATCACAGAAAAACATACAAACTCATAGTAAAGTCCAGAAATGTGAATTTAACATAAAAACTAATGAAAACATCCCTAAAAGTAGCTTGATCATACTAAAAACAACCTAGAAACAATGCCAAAAAGCGTATAAATTATCCGCTCATCACCTACCGAGGAGCCTCTCGACCTACATCTAAAAAACAACAACACAGTATAAGGTGAGAACCAGAGGTTCTTAGCATGGTAAAGGTGCCATGCACATATGATATAAGATCCTGGAAATGCCAGAGGCAATTCTAGGATGCCGACACTTAGATTATAAAACTTAATGGATTGAAAGACGAAAGCCATAATCAGGGTGGTCCACTAAGGTTCTTAATCTTAACCAAATTCTATCTAAAGCCCTTAACCATTTTCCCTTCCTCTACAATCCTCCAAAATCACCAGTAGAACAACACAGACAAACAAGCCAAACAAAGCAAGCACAAGTAAACTACAAGTAATACAAGTAGCAAGGATAGCAGGTAAGCATGATAATCACATAGGCAAGCCCAATTAATTTACATTCAAATAAAGCAGACATATGCATATGATGTATGTCTATCCTACTGGCTGTGAGATCACGTGTCAGTTACTTTGCCAGAACCCGACACATCTGGTAGCTAACCCAGACATTGGTCTCTAGGTTGCACATCTCCAGGAGGATCATAAACAAAGGAGAGTGACTTTTCACATCGAAGGAGTGTGCCTTTCCACCTTGCAACCAAAGAAGAATGTGGGAAAAAATACAAAGGATAGTGCCTTTCTACTTTCCCCACATCCCCATCACGATAAGAGAGGAAACTTCTGTCCTCAACTTGCCATCCGAACACATTTTCAAGGTAACACGTAAGCAGGATCGCACCCAGACCTTGCCATCTCGACCATTTCGGCCACACACACATCTCGACCATTCCGGCCGCACATAGTCAACCCCAATATCATCATTAACATCTCAATTCAGTTACTTTAGACCTTTCTTTACTTCCAAGTAGCCTTCTTTTCTATAGCTTAATCTCATCACTACACTTAAAACTAATCTTTAGGGGCTAAAAGAATGAAAATAGAGGTTTAGAGGTTTAAAATAATGTTTAAAATACAAAAATGCCATTTGTTAAAAACAGCGGGTCACGCGTACGCGTGGGCCATGTGTACGCGTGGGAGTGCATTTCTGAAAGGTCACGCGTACACGTGGGCCATGCGTACATGTGGGCCACGCGTACGCGTGGGCGTACAATTTTCTATGCTCGCGTACACGAGATACCCAACCCAAATAGGTTGGTCATGTCACATAAAGTGGTCGCGTACGCAAGTTATGCAGAACAGCAAAAATGATAAATGCTGCAGAATTTTTAGCTTTGCACTCCAAAAATTCGACACGCATAAATTTTCGTTTTAAAACATTTTTCATTCGTCCTTCGAACGGCATAAACTTCACGAACTCAATTTTCATATGAAACAAGTTTGAAATAATTTGAGAGTTCGGAAGCTAGGTTATGGCTCGCAGAAATTCGGCAAAAAACCAACTTTAAACAAAAAGACTCAAACCTCAATTTTCATAAAAACCAAACTCAATTCCCACTTCCTTTACACATATCCAATACAACAATATAATAATTTAAATGAAAAACCTCCACAACCTACCTCAATAAATTAAGCCTCAACATAAACTTAACATCATCCTATATATACACCTTCATGATCACCAATTCATCAAACATCATC
The DNA here is from genome assembly GCF_000817695.3 of Arachis duranensis. Taxonomy (NCBI): domain Eukaryota; kingdom Viridiplantae; phylum Streptophyta; class Magnoliopsida; order Fabales; family Fabaceae; genus Arachis; species Arachis duranensis. The sequence goes on along the minus strand of NC_029780.3, from coordinate 51,235,783 downwards.
ACATCATCATTTATCATTCCATTTCCAACATAATCAATAAACACCAACACATGCTCAAACCATATTATCATTCAATATCACAAGCACTAAGCATTTAACACACTTAATCTTTCCAACCTATCCTATGGTCATCTAGCCTAAGTTTTTACAAGACATTATCATTCAATATCACAAGAATTTTATAAAAATATAGTCGCGTTGTGAGTATAGATTCTAAACCAACAGAAAATCCCTTCGTACAAATGTTTTGGTTGTCACAAGTAACAAACCCTTAAATAAATTGATAACCGAAGTATTTAAACCTCGGGTCGTCTTCTCAAGGAATTGCAGGGAGGTATGTTCTTATTATTGGTTATGAAGATTGTAAATCGGGGTTTTTAAAGATGAGGAACAAGTAATTTAAATGGCAGGTAAAATAAATAAATAACTGTAAAATAAACTTTTGGCAAGGTATGAGAAATTGGAAGTCCTATCCTAAAATTAGCAAAGATAGCGATTATCGATCACGTTGAGTCTAATAACTCCTGAGTTACTGATTTCTTAACCAAGACCAAAAGGGGAAAAGTAAATCTACTGGAATAAAATTGTCTTCGGATTGGGAGCAACAGTAACATAAATAAAAGAGAGTAATAATAAACTGAAATACCTCAAAATCATGAATTGATAAAGATATCAAATGTAACATGGGCAGTTATAGCCAAATAAAGAAGTTGAGTTGAACATAGAAATCCATAACTAAATTGAGAAAACAAATAAAAGGAACATTGAACCTGTAATTGAAGAAGATGAAAATATTCCTAATTTCTAAAAATCCTAATCCTAATACCTAAGAGAGAGGAGAGAACCTCCCTCACTAAAAACTACATCTAAACTAAAAAAAGTTCTTCCTGAAATTCCCTCCCCATTGTTCATTTCATTCCTTCACTTTACAGCCCTTGGTCTGTGTTCTCTGGGCTTGGATCTGAGCCAAAAAGAGCCCATAAACTGCTGGGAATGAGATCTGTAATTTCTGGTGCGTGGCCTCTGTCACGCGTCCGCGTGGGTCACGCGGTCGCGTCATTTGGAGTTTTCCTTGTCACGCGGTCGCTTCAGTCATGCATCCGCATCATATGCATTTCGCTTATGGTGCGCAATCGCGTCAATCACGCGGTCGCGTCACTGCCATTTTGCGCTGGCATGAGGCCGCGTCGTCCATGCGTTCGCGTCGCTGCCAATTTCTTCAAAAACTCCATTTTGTGCTTTCCTTCCATTTTTTTATGTCTCCTATCCATCCTTTAAATCATTCCTGCCTTAGAAGATCTGAAAATACTTATCACACAAGTCACGGCATCGAATGTCAATAAAAGGTAATTAAAATTAATATTTTTAAAGCCTAGGAAACATGTTTTTCACATACATCACATAATAAGGAAGGGAAAGTAAAACCATGCAATTTCACATGAATTAGTGGGTGAAGGATTGAATAATTCACTTGAATTCAGCACAAAATATATCATAAAATATGGGTTTATCAACCTCCCCACACTTAAACAATAGCATGTCCTCATGCTAAATCCAAGAGAAAGAATAAGGCAAAAATGGTGGAATCTCATGCAATGCAATCTATCCTAGATGCAACTACCTAAATGAGTCATGCAAATCTAGTTATTATTCACCTATATATAAAGCTTTACATGTAGTCAAATTAATTCACATTCTCAAGGAATCATATATGCATAGCCAACCTTAGATAATGTTAAAACACTTTTACAATTGAGATGGGTAAATAAAATGTTTTTCAAACTTGCAAGACAATTAACAATAGAGGTATAGATATATGGTGATGAGCTATTGAACCCTCACTGGATTTTGTGTTTATTCTTTAATCACTCAGTGTTTATTGGGTTAATCACTCTATTCTTCTTTCTATCCTTGTTTTCCATAACTTTGTTCTTCATCTAACCTATCAACAATTATAGAATATAGGAATACAAAAATCATGAGGTCCTTAATTAAGGTTGTAATGGGGCCAAGGTAAAGGTAAGGGTATATGTATAAGGCTAAGTGAGCTAATTAAGTGAATCCTTGATTAGTCTAAGATCTCACCTAACATACATATTTTGTAAAGCAAAGCTTCTTTACCTATTTTCCTATATTTTTTCCACCTTTTATATTACATGCTCATATCTTAAAATTTTTTTTTTATGTTTATCCCATGTGCGTCGCTTTTTGCGTTTGGGGAATTCTTTTTGTATCCCCTTTATTCAAATACTGAAAAATAAATTTTTTTTGTTACACATGGTAATTAAATTATTTTGACTTCACATGAGCATGCTTCCCAAAACTTTTAAAAAAAAAAATTTTCTTTTTAACTTTCTACCCTTTTGTTTCTATCATCCATGTTCCCATAAGGTTCCCACACTTACACAATACATATTTCTATCTTAAGCTAACCAAGGATTCAACTTGAGATTTTTATTTTAGTTTTTCTGCTTAAGGCTAGTAATGTGGTTATAAAACAAGAGGGGATTTAAAGGCTCAAGGGGGCTAACAAGGGTGATGTAGAAGGTAGGCTAATTTAGGAATGGTGAGCTAAAATCAAACAATGGCCTCAATCACTTTCTTGGTATGTATATATATTCTATAATCGGACATATAGATTAAAACAAAGTAAAGAACACCAGAATAAATAAGAAGGGCGGAACACACAGGAATAAAATATTATGGTTTAAATGTAACCATGCAATTAAGCTCAAAACTCACAGGCTATGTGTTTTCTAACTCAAAAATCATATATCACTTAAGTATGTCATGCAAGTAGAAATTAAGAGTTCTCATTATTCTCAATATAAAATATATTGGATGGCTTTAAAGTTTTAGTGTTCCTTCTTGATAACATGTTATTACTAACTAACATGTAATGCTATATATACAGGGTGTGTGGATTGATTCTGTTAAAGTCTCTAGCTTACTTCCTTTTTTTTCAATCAAATCAACTATCATATGCTAAAAGGGTAAACTATACTAATTAATCCACTTAATAAATAACTAGTAAACTAAGGTGCAAATCAAGCTAAAATATCCAAGATGTATACATATAGCTCAAAGTGCATAATGTAAAAAGTACAATAAAAAAGCAAAAGAGAGAAATGTGAAAAAATACAGAAAATAGATAAAATAAGAAGAGAGTTTGTAGTGGTTCACCAAAATAAATAGATGCCAGAGATGGCAGCCTCCCCACACTTAAATAATAGCATCATCCTCGATGCTCACTCAAGCTGGGTGTGAAGGAGTGTCATCTCCGGAAGGATGGGTTGCTGGTGTCTCGATGGTAGGCCGAGGGTCTGTCTGCGGTAGGGGAGGCTCTGACTGGATAGGAATCTCGGTATCGGCGGCCTGAAGCTGCTGCGGCTCCTCCTGCTATGGCGCAGCCTGCTGTGGTCCGGTTTGCTCTGCCAGGGCTATTGTCTCCTCCTCATGAGTGCTCGCCTCTGCCTCAGATGTGTCAGAAGGGGTGTCAGGCTCAAAGGGGATGTCGCCATCGGATCGGATCATCAACTTGAGGTGCTCATAGCATCACTTGTTGCGACGCTCCATACGGTCCAATCGGGCGAAGAGGCGATGCACCAAATGGTAGATGGGCTCAGGAGCAGGTGGGGGTGCAGTGGGTGGGGCAGGTGCAGCAGTGGAAGAAAAGGGGGAAGCTGAAGGTGTGGCTCTCTCATCGGAAACGGGAAGGAATGGAAGTCTGTAGCCTAAAGCCAGAAAGTTTCTACTGTGAGGGATGATCTTCCTACACTCTGCATCAGGTGGCCTCTCATCAGCACCCTCCCAAGGCACGTCAGCTCGACGGCCTAGCTGGGTGACCAGATAAGGGAAGGGGAGGGCGCCTCGGACATGGACCCTGGCCATATAGTGCCGGATGAATCGTGGCATGTACAGGTCCTTACCCTCTATCACACACCAGAGGAGGGTGATCATAGCAGCAGGCAGCTCTGTCTCATGAGTGCTTGGCATAATAAAGTTACTCAGGATCTGATGCCAGAGCCGAGCATCATCATTCAAGTAGATTCGCTTGATTCCTTTAGGCATGGTGGTGTTCTTACCCATGACCCAAGGGACAGTAGGGTCAAGGGCTATCCTCTCCTTGACAGCGTCCCAGTCAAATCTCAGAAAGCGCATGTCCTCTTCAGCCTTTTGGTAACTGTCAGGCTGATCTGACTTAGGCTGAAGGCGCAAAATATCCTCAATGCTTCTTCAGTGACTAGTATCTGTTTCCTTCTGAGGTGCACTGCATCCAGGGAAGTCTTGAAATAATTGCAGTAAAACTCTCTTACCCAGGAAGCATTTACCTCAGTCAAGTTTCTCTCCAAGAAAAACCAGCCTCGTTGTTTGATCTGATCAGAGGTGTACTGCCATAGTTCTTCGGGAATTTTCAAGGTTCGCTCCAAATACAGATTTCTGGAGGTAGCAAACACAGGAAACTTTAGCTCACAGTATCAGTTTGCAAACTTAATTGGATCATTGGTAGGGAGGAGCATGTCAGCCTTCTCTTGCGTGGTAAAGTATTTTTCCCGCCAGGAGTCATCATGCAGAAGCTCTAGGAGAGACATAGAGGATTCACCTCGTTTCTGTTTGCCAGTGGTCGCCTTTCCTTTTCCCTTTCCTTGTGGCTCAGACATCCTAAGAGAAAACAGAAATCTAGGATATTACAAAAACGGGAAAACAAGTAGGCAGATAACAAGATAAGCACAAAGTGGCAAAGGAGCAGTAGAAGAATGAAATGAGTTGAATAATGGTGCATTTTGGATTGCTTAGGAGTTAAAAAGCGGAGATGAGAAATTTCAAACCAAAATGTAATATAAATCGAATTCATGTTGATTAGGAGCAATAATAATAATGCCATGAGTTAAGAAGTGGAAGGAGTTAGTCAAAAATTAGAAAGTCAAGAGTGGTTAAAGTTGAAAAAGGGGTGAGAAGGCGAAAATCAGTGAGTTAGTAAAAAGAAAGTCAGAGTAAGTGGCATGATGATTGGTTCCCAAGTAACAAGAATTTCACAATTTGAAGCAACAGTCAACTCATATTCAAGCAGGAAAAATAGGGTATTGATGATGATTCAGATAGATATAGAAGTAGTAAAAAGTAAAATCAAACCATCAATAAATCAATTTATTAACCAGCAGATCAAAAGTAATAAGAATGCTGGCCCGTGCACTCAAGAATAGGTTTGGTATGCGTGGAGCAATTCAAAAATGAGAATTGCCAAAACTAATACTTGAATGTAGAAGGAAAAGTAATTTGCAGAAAATTGGGCAGCATTCCGGCTAAAAATGGATGTTCCCGAAAAACAAATAACAAGAATAGTTCATATGTAATGAAATAAGGCTGCACAAATAGCAAGAATAAGAAAGAGCAGTGTAACAGCAGCATGTAACAGTTAAGAGCAACATATGAACAGGATCAACATCATAGCCATAATAAATTGCATAATAGATAAACAGATAATAGGAACGGTGTAATTATCAGGCCTAAATCCACTATCCAGATCCTAGCTACCTAACCACTTAGAATCCACTACAACATGCATATCTAACTAGCCTAATAATGAACATAAACAGAAAAATATGCAATTAACTAGGAATTGAAAGAAGAATGGTGTTCAGCAGAACCTGGTAGGCGTGGGAAAGAAAGTGGGGCAGAGAGATGGCTGGGGGATGGTGGTGGTGGCTGATGTGGCAGTTGAGGGCGGCGCGGTGTGACCCGGTGGTTGAGGGCGGCGCAGTGGGCGTGGTGGTCGCGGAGGGGGGGTTAAGAGTGGTGGAGGGGAGAAGAAGAAAGAGAGGGAAAAGAGAGAAGGGGGCGTTGCGGTGGGGTCTGGGTGGTCGTCGGAGGTGCGGCGGCGAAGGGCAGAGAGAGAGGGGGTGGTTGCAGGGAAGAGGAAGAAGAAAGGGGTTGGGGGCGCGCGATGGGTAGGGTTCACGTCACAGGGGGTTAATAGTTTGCAATCCATGCGATCGCGTGGAGCACGCGGTCGCGTGGCTTGTGTGGAATGGGGTTGGTGCGATCGCGTGGGGCACGCGGTCGCATGGAATGGGTAGATTATGAAGGACGCGATCGCGTGAAGCATGCGATCGCGTCGCTAGAAATCGTGCGAAATGCACAATTCTAGCGTCGGTTCAGTGCAACTCATTGTCTCCTTTGTGGTGGTGTGCAATCCATACGACGCGATCGCGTTGCTCACGCTGTCGCGAGGGATTGGTGTTGTGCAAGTGACGCGGCCGCGTCAAAGACACGACCGTGTGGGTCGTGTTGTGCGAAACGCGCAACAGCCGCACGATTCCAGCCCAACTTTCTGGACGTTGGATCTTTACGCCGATCCCTAGGTCACGCGGCCGCGTGAATGATGCAAACGCGTGGGGAGTGTTTTTTGCAAATGACGCGAACGCCCGAGCGATGCGGTCGCGTCACACGCCTTCTTCTTTTTTTTATGCAGATATGCAAGGCTAAATGCAATGTTATGAATAGCATCCAGGTTCAATAAAAAATACGAAATCATAAAAAAATCAAACAGTACGAAATAAAGAAATTGAGAAAGAAATGACCATACCATGGTGGGTTGTCTCCCACCTAGCACTTTTAGTTAAAGTCCTTAAGTTGGACATTGGATGAGCTTCCTGTTATGGCGGCTTATGTTTAAATTCATCCAGAAATCTCCACCAATGCTTGGAATGCCAATAGCCTCCGGGGTCCCAAACAAGGTACGTAAAGCTTTTGAGCAGCTTCAAACATATTCTCAGGCTCCCGGGGTGACGACTGTCGGAATAGATTCCAGGATCCCAAATTCTACTTGTACACCCGTTTTTATCTTGATCTGCATTTCTCCAGCCGGGCGGTTTAGAAAGTAGATTCTCACCATGGTGACCAAACGTTTTCCGAGATCCATTCGATTGATCATGATGCCAATCCGTGCACTTTGAGTTGAAGCGTGGAACTTTATTGAACCTTGTGCACCAGCTCTGAGTACGAGCTATTTCCTTCTTACTCTTAAAGCCGCAGAGAGCTCTAAGCTGGCCATCTGTTTCAAGCAAACCATATTCAAGTAGAAATTTGAAGATAAAGGTCAAGGATTTTACCCACTTGAAGTTTGTGTTGGGTGGTAGTGACCTTGGGATAGGTGTTTCCAGCGGTTCTGTAAGTTCTGCTCCCTTGTAATCTTCTGTGAATTCCTCCACTTCTTGGCAAATTTCTTCCGTTTCAACCATGTCTTGATCAAAGTCTTCGATATCTTCCTCGTCACTCGAGTCATAATTAGGACGTTGAGAGAAATCGACCTCTGCATCATCTATGTATTCACTTGGGGAAGATTCTTCTATCTCAAAGGATTCTCTTGCGGATGCAAGTTCATCACTAAGAGAGCTTGACTCGTGATCATCATCATCAAGGAAACATGCGTCTTGAGTTATTTCGTCTAGGTCTTCATAATATATCTGCAATGGAGGCGGTGTAACATCTTCTTTAGCAATAATTGTAACGTCTTTGACGGAATTTTCTACAACTCTGTATTCCTGCGGAGGTTCAGCATCTCCTAAATCGTCAACCAACTCTTCTTCTTCTATAATGACAGCGTTCTCTACTTGTTCCAGTACGAATTTGTGCTCTATGCTGTCCACTGGAGCTTCTTCTGTCATCTTCTTTGTGCTGCGTTCTTCATTGGATTCTCCACATGAAGCCATGGGAGTTTGTTGAGGGGCTGAACGTTTGGAAGATAATTGATTTATTGCTTGCTCCAGTTGATGAAGGGTTGCATTAAATTGGTTTACTAACTCTTCTAAGCGAACCTATGATTCTTGGCTCGATGAATGTGAACATGGTGTATAGGGGAGTGGTGGTTCCTGGGAGTAATTGGATTGGCATTGGGGTGGATAAGGATCATGTGGTAGTGAATGGTGAAAAGAAGCTTGTGAGTATGGTAGTGCGAAGCTATGTTGAGAGGATGGTCTCTGAGCATAGGGTGGGGCTTGTTGGTAGCTACAAGGCGGTCCACCATATCTATCAACTTGGTATGCATTGTAGAATGGTCTCTGTCCATGGTATCTAGGAGGGTGTTGTTGCCTAAAGGGTTGATCAGATCCTCTTAGCTCTATCCATCTTTGATTGCTTAGACCGTGATGCATAGTCCTGTTATAGCTTCCATTCCTTGCAACAAAATTAGAACCAAACTCAAAGCGAGAGGGGTGAGAATTCATAGTAGTTATATGAAATAAGAAGCAAAAACAAAAACAAATGAACAAGTAAAAGAAAAATATTTACAATAACTAATAATAAGGCACACGTTTGCAATTCCCCGGCAACGGCGCCATTTTGACGTTAGGATTTTTGCTAGTAAAGAATTTTATAAAAATATAGTCGCGTTGTGAGTATAGATTCTAAACCAACGGAAAATTCCTTCGTACAAACGTTTTTGTTGTCACAAGTAACAAACCCTTAAATAAATTGATAACCGAAGTATTTAAACCTCGGGTCGTCTTCTCAAGAAATTGCAGGGAGGTATGTTCTTATTATTGGTTATGAAGATTGTAAATCGGGGTTTTTAAAGATGAGGAACAAGTAATTTAAATGGCAGGTAAAATAAATAAATAACTGTAAATTAAACTTTTGGCAAGGTATGAGAAATTGGAAGTCCTATCCTAGTTATCCTTATCAATGATGATGAAAATTGAATCTTAATTCCACTTAGTTAACCTTTGCTAGTGCAAGGGAAGGTCAAGTGACTAATTAGTTTAATCTTCAAATCCTAGTTAATTCCTAGAAAAAGATTGGGATTATAGAAGTTCAAGCTAATTAGCAAAGATAGCGATTATTGATCATGTTGAGTCTAATAACTCCTGAGTTACTGATTTCTTAACCAAGACCAAAAGGGGAAAAATAAATCTACTGGAATAAAATTGCCTTCGGATTGGGAGCAACAGTAACATAAATAAAAGAGAGTAATAATAAACTGAAATACCTCAAAATCAATTGATAAAGATATCAAATGTAACATGGGCAATTATAGCCAAATAAAGAAGTTGAGTTGAACATAGAAATCCATAACTAAATTGAGAAAACAAATAAAAGGAATATTGAAACTGTAATTGAAGAAGATGAAAATATTCCTAATTTCTAAAAATCCTAATCCTAATACCTAAGAGAGAGGAGAGACCTCCCTCACTAAAAACTACATCTAAACTAAAAAAAAGTGATTCCTGAAATTCCCTCCTCATTGTTCACTTCATTCCTTTACTTTACAGCCCTTGGTCTGTGTTCTCTGGGCTTGGATCTGAGCCAAAAAGTGCCCATAAACTGCTGTGAATGATATCTATAATTTCTGGTGCGTGGCCTCTGTCACGCATCCGCGTGGGTCACGCGGTCACGTCATTTGGAGTTTTCCTTGTCACGCGGTCGCTTCAGTCATGCGTCCGCATCATATGCATTTCGCTTATGGCGCGCGATCACGTCAATCACGCGGTCGCGTCACTGCCATTTCACGCTGGCATGCGATCGCATCGTCCATGCGTTGGCGTCACTGCCAGTTTCTTCAAAAACTCCATTTTGCGCTTTCCTTCCATTTTTGTATGTCTCCTTTCCATCCTTTAAATCATTCCTGCCTTAGAAGATCTGAAAATACTTATCACACAAGTCACGGCATCGAATGGCAATAAAAGGTAATTAAAATTAATATTTTTAAAGCCTAGGAAACACGTTTTTCACATACATCACATAATAAGGAACGGAAAGTAAAACCATGCAATTTCACATGAATAAGTGGGTGAAGGATTGAATAATTCACTTGAATTCAACACAAAATATATCATAAAATATGGGTTTATCAGTCCTATAACATCAAAAGAGTAAAATCTCACCACCACTCTTAATAATTCTCGAAAATTAAAGGGGGTAGAGAAACTAAAGCAAGAGTGAAGCTTACCTATGAAATTGTTCTGATAGATACAAAGAGCTTGACGCGGTGGCCGCGTGGCCATAAACGGTACGGCGATTAGAGCTTGGAGCGAGAAGTTGTGGTGGTTTGAATTTTGGTGTTAGGGTTTATCTTTCTTCTCCCTCACCTTGCATTGCTTCAGCATTCTTGGCTGAAGGGAAGAAGAGAATTCACTCTTCTTATATGTGGTCGGGCTGACGGGTTGGGCCTTGGGCCCATTTCGGCCCCAGTTCAGCCCGTTTGGCCCAATCTTAGGCCAAATTCTCTGAAATTAGTGTCAAAATTCTCGTTTTAATTTTCTCTATCATGTTAAACTTCAAAATTTTATTGTATAATTTTCTTGATTAATAATTAATTTATTCGATAATTATTTACTAATCTCTCGGGTTTTACATTTCTCCTCCTTTTTACCCTTCTCTAATCAAATTTATGACTTACGTCAAATTATGGCGTGCATCGATCAGCATGATGCGGACATCAATAGGCTGAACGCGACATGGTACGTTGTCGGGGCAGCTGACTTTGAGGTTGGTCTTGTTCTTCATTTAATGTTTTTGTTAAACATGAAATGTGTTGCCATTGTATCAATACTTTTATAGAAGTAGTGTGAAGTAGATATTAGGAGTAGGAATATATTGTTCGGAATGATTTGAACGATCCGGTTTTATGTTAGGCTTACTTTGACATTGATTTGGTAGTTAAATATTTATTTTGGTTTGTTTTCCTTTTATGTAGATTACTAAGATTTTTTTAACGACTTTAGTTATGAAAAATGGGTTATAAAAAATTATTGGTAAACTTAACTACGTTCGAATATGTTAAGGTTTGTATTTTGTCAGTATAAAAATCCGTGAATTTCTAATTTTAAGTTGTTATAACTTAGATTAAGTTACTAAGTTGATGGTGTAACCGTTGTTCCTTATTTTAGTAAATGTTTTTACATAATCTACGTTATGAATTAGATGAAAATGAAGGTTATTGTTATTTGTTTAATTGATTATGTTTATTTACTTTTGATTACATAGACGTTTGCTAATTTAGTTACGAGTTTTTTATTTAGATATTTTTATTTAAATGTAATTATATATACGTTTATTAATTTAGTTATTCATTCAATAAGTAACCGGTTGTATTTAAATGATTTTACAATGTAGATGTATTTCTAGTTATTTGTTAACTTAATTTTATAATTCAATTTAAGTTGTTATGTAAACGTCTGTTGGTAGGATTATGTAAACTGAAATTTTTATAGCTTTATAGGTTGACAAACTCCTGATTTGGGTTTTTTATTGTTTATCAAAGGGTCGCCTACTTCTGCTCAAGAGGGTTAGTCATAGACTCCCACCATCGGACGCCATTCTCCCCTACCTGAGGGAGGCTGGATTTGGCGATGCTATGGCATTGAGGGACTTCATCTTCGATAACTCCATGATCACAACATTTGTAGAGTGTTGGCGTCCAAAGACCTACACCTTCCTCATGTTGTGGGATGAGTGCATGATTACACTGTAGGACGTCGCCTACCACCTCGGGCTATGCGTTAACAAAGAGTCCCATGGGTGCTTTCGTGACTTCCATACTTGGTATGACACCGGGGTTTAGGAGTCAGTTGAGTGCTTACTCGGTGTCAGGCCTCCTGCAGTACAGCAACAGGGAGCGCAGAGGAGAAAGGTGATGTAGCATAACCTTGATGCTATGATTTTAGGAAATTGCACAATCGGCAAAATTCCTTCCGGCAAGTGCACCGGTTATCGTCAAGTAAAAACTCACAATAGAGTGAGGTCGAATCCCACAAGGATTGGTTGAATGAGCAATTCGGATTAGAAGTTTGTTCTAGTTGAGCGGAATCAAGATTTAGATGAGAATTGCGGAATATTAAATTGCATGAATTAAAGAGCTAGAAATTAAATTGCTGAAATTAAAAGGGATGGGGTGATTGCATGAAATTAAATTGCAGAATGTAAAGAGAAAATGTAGATCAGAAATGGGAATTCATTGGGGTTCAGGAGATATTGAGATCTCCGAATCAAAACATTTTCATCTCTTCCTCGACCAATGCATTCATTGAATCTTGCTTGGCAATCTTATATGATTGGATCCCAATCCCTTGGCTCACCAATTCTCTCTAAAAACAAACAAATTCCCAACCCTTGGTTTAAATGTTCATAAGAAGAGATGATGCTCGA
>NC_029780.3:51221558-51221973 GCF_000817695.3 Arachis duranensis | reverse complement strand
ACATTTGAAGTTCATCAGAAGGGTTTTATGCAGAAAGTTGCAGTATCACTTTTTCATTCTTATTAGGTAGGATTATCACTTTTTCATTGCATCCATCAAACACTGCTATGGCCTCTTGTTATTCTTATGTCTTTGGCACATTTTCTTTCTTTGTTTTTCTTTTTCTTAGAGCTCCCTTGCTCCTTGTTTGCTCAGTGTCATGTGTTGCACAAGCCTTTGGCATTTTCTTTTTCTTATCAGTGCACTACACATATCCACTACAGGCATTTTAGTTCACATTTCTTCTTGAGACATTGGTGCCCAGCACCTCTTTGTGTGACTAAATGTTTTGTAGCTAGGTTGCTCTTGATAATGGACTTTTGGTTGATAATCCCGGGTTAGTTAACCCAAGTTACCAAGTGTTGAAACACTCCTC
>NC_029780.3:51219779-51220899 GCF_000817695.3 Arachis duranensis | reverse complement strand
GTGAACACCAAACTTAATCTCCTACTTACTCCTCTGCTCTTTGAATCCTTGAATTCTCCTTGGAATGAAGTTGCTGCTAAGAATTTTAAGTATTTCTGTGATTGCTTAGAATTGTTATTCCTTTAATATAATTCAAAGGTTGTTGTGTTCAGTTGATCTTTATGGTGGAACACCAAACTTAGAGTTACACATTCCCCTTTGAATTATTGATCCACGAATTCATTGTTTGGTGTGAAACACCAAACTTAATTCTTTGCAATGCACAGAAACTACTTCACCCTTTATTGAAACAAATAAAAAAAAACACAGCAAAAGAGTGTTACCTCAGGTTGGGTTGCCTCCCAACAAGCGCTCTTTTAACGTCATTAGCTTGACGGTCAGATTCCTTAGTTGAGGTGATATTTAACCTTGTCCTTCTCCTCTACATCTCCCAAGTAATGTTTGAGTCTTTGACCATTCACAGTGAAGGTTCTTTGTGACTTTTCTTCCATGATTTCTACTTGTCCATATTGGGAGACCTTGGTGACTAGGAATGGTCCAGACCACCTTGATTTTAGCTTCCCTGGAAATAGCTTCAGCCTAGAATTGTAGAGCAATACTTTTTGTCCCTCTTCAAATTTCCTTGGGACTATGTTGCTGTCATGCTTCTTCTTTGCTCTTTCTTTGTAAATTTTGGCATTCTCATAAGCTTCAGCTCTGAATTCTTCCAACTCTTGAATTTGCAACATCCTTCTTTCTCCAGCAGCCTTGCTATCCAAGTTCAAGAGTTTCAAGGCCCAGAATGCCTTGTGCTCCAACTCCAGTGGCAAATGGCAAGCCTTTCCATATACTAGTTGGTAAGGAGACATTCCAATTGGTGTTTTGAAAGCTGTCCTATATGCCCAAAGAGCATCATCTAGCTTAATCGACCAGTCCTTCCTTGAAGCTCCCACAGTCTTTTCCAAGATTCTTTTGAGTTCCCTATTAGATATTTCGGCTTGCCCACTTGTCTGTGGATGGTATGGTGTGGCTACCTTATGTTTGACTCCATATTTTAGAAGCAATGCCTCTAATGGTTTGTTGCAGAAGTGGCTTCCTCCATCACTGATGATTGCTCTTGGAACCCCAAAACGGCAAAAAA
>NC_029780.3:51215435-51215968 GCF_000817695.3 Arachis duranensis | reverse complement strand
TTAGTGTTGTGCCTCTCTGAAGCATAGTAGTACTCATTCTCAGCCACTGTCTCAATCACTTCAATGGCTTCTTCCACAGTCTTTTTCCTGTTCAATGAACCTCCGGATGAATGGTCTACAGCCTTCCTTGATTCGTAAGAAAGTCCATCAAAGAAAATATGCAATTGCACCCAGTCAGGGAACATGTTTGGTGGGCATTTCCTTGTCAACTCTTTGAACCTCTCCCATGCCTCGTAGAGCGTCTCACCATCTTATTGTCTAAAAGTCTGAACCTCAGATCGAAGCCTATTGACCTTTTGTGGGGGGTAGAAACGTGCCAGAAACTTACTTTCCACCTCATCCCAGGTTGTTAGGCTCCCCCTTGGAAATGATTCCAGCCACTTAGCTGCCTTGTCCCTAAGTGAAAATGGGAACAAGAGCAGTTTATAGGCATCTTCCTGAACTCCATTGGACTTCACAGTGTCGCAAATTCTCAGAAATTTGGTGAGATGTTGGTTTGGATCTTCATTAGCACTCCCACCAAATGAACAATG
>NC_029780.3:51210936-51212494 GCF_000817695.3 Arachis duranensis | reverse complement strand
TAGTCTATGCACATCCTCCACCCAGTGACAGTTCTTGTGGGTATGAGTTCGTTCCTCTCATTTGGCACCACAGTTATGCCACCTTTCTTGGGAACTACATGGATGGGACTAACCCATGGGCTGTCAGAAATGGGGTAGATTACCCCTGCCTGCCATAACTTCATGACCTCCTTTTGTACCACTTCTTTCATGACGGGATTCAATCTTCTCTGAGCTTGAATGGAGGGTCTAGCATCCTCTTCTAACAAGATTTTATGCATGCATATGGATGAACTTATCCCCTTCAAATCAGCTAGGGTCCATCCAATGGCATCTTGATGAGTTTGTATCACCTTGATCAATTCTTCTTCCTGTTCTTGGCTTAGGGCAGAGCTAATGATAACAGGATGGCTCTCATCACTACCCAAGTATGCATACTTGAGATTAGGGGGCAATGCTTTGAGCTCAGGTTTTGGTGCTTCCTTTTCTTCTTTCACTTTCTCTGGCATGCTTGGCATGGTTGTTTCGGCAGCCTTGATGTCTCTAACTTCAATATCCTTGGTGAACTCCTCCTCTGCCACTTCCCTTGTGGTTTCCTCAAAGGTTTCTTATATTGCAATGTCCACTACATCCACCCTCATGCATTCCTTTAGTGATTCTGATGGATAGCTCATTGCCTTGAATACGTTAAACACCAATTTCTCATCATGTAGTCTAAGAGTGAGTTCACCCTTTTGGACATCTATGATGGCTCCAACAGTAGCCAGGAAGGGTCTTCCCAGAATTATTGAAGCTTTGGCTTCTTCCTCCATATCTAACACCACAAAATCGGCAGGAAATATAAAATCTCCCACTTTCACCAACAAATCCTCAACTATCCCATGAGGGAATTTAAAAGTTCGATCTG
The DNA here is from genome assembly GCF_000817695.3 of Arachis duranensis. Classification (NCBI taxonomy): domain Eukaryota; kingdom Viridiplantae; phylum Streptophyta; class Magnoliopsida; order Fabales; family Fabaceae; genus Arachis; species Arachis duranensis. The sequence continues at coordinate 51,211,608 of NC_029780.3, read as the reverse complement.
CCAATTGGAGGGCCATTCTTGTTGGTTTGGCTTCCTCAATCTTCATTCTTTTCATCATTGTTAGAGACATCAAATTGATACTGGCCCCTAAGTCACACAAGGCCTTCTCCACCATGACTTCTCCTATGATGCAGGGGATTTGGAAACTGCCTGGATCCTTCAATTTCTGAGGCAATTTGTGTTGAATAATGGCACTGCATTCTTCAGTTAACAACACAGTTTCCTCATTTCTCCAGCTTCTCTTCTTGGTCATTAATTCCTTTAAGAATTTTGCATAGAGTGGCATTTGCTCTATTGCCTCAGCAAACGGAATGTTGATTTGAAGCTTCTTGAAAATCTCCAAGAATCTGGAGAATTGGCCATCCTTTTCACTTTTCATCAAACGTTGAGAATATGGTACTTTGGGTGTATAAGGCTTCAGGACCTCTTTTTCTTTTTCTTTTGTTGCAGACGGTGTAAAAGATTGTCCCTGTTCCTTGTCTCTCACATTTTCCTTTGCTTCATCCTCTGTGGTTTCCTTTGAGATCTCCTTTAGCTTTTTTCCACTTCTGAGGGTTATGGCCTTACATTCTTCCCTTGCAATAGCCTTGGCAACATGAGAAACGCTTGGCCCAGGGGTTTGCTTAGACAAATACACAATTTGATTTTCTAGCTTCTGGATGGCAGCTCCTT
>NC_029780.3:51204282-51207790 GCF_000817695.3 Arachis duranensis | reverse complement strand
CATGATTCTGGCGTTTAACTTCCAGTTTAACCTTAAACTGGAGGTTAAACGCCACTTTCACATTGTACTCCACATGTGATCTTCAAGCTTCCTTTATAGATTTGGTTGCTTCCTTGCCTAGCCTCTTCTTCCCTGAAATCATCCACACAATTGCATCAAAGTCTTGCAGATTTTCATGAGAATTCTTCCATTCATAGCATTCAAGTAATATAACTAAAAACTCATGGAATTTGCATCAAAATTACACTGTTTGGATGATTCATTACTTTGTTGTTCATTTAACCATTCTTGGTTACTTTAAGCTCAAGAAAATGCATAAAACAACTAAAACTAACAGAAAAATGCTAGTGAAACTAGCCTAAGATGCCTTGGCATCAAAAGGCTTTCTTGCTGAAGCTTACATGGCTTCAGGAGCGTGTCCGACAGATGCTGCCAGGTACTGACGATCCAAAGACCCTCCAATAGTATGCGAGGTGTTATATCATGTTGATGATTGGGGGTTACCTACTAACCAATAAGTCCAATAATATGGTCCATCTCTGGTGGCTCTCGCTGCTAGATGACATTGGGAGGATACACCTTTCCACCACAGACATCACAGGATGCACTCCTCTGCTGGTGTCTTGGATCTAATAGAGATTTCCTATGTGGTATCCACCTGAGCAACAGGTTTACATGTACCCGATAGTTGCGAGGTAACTGTCACATTATCTGCTTTACCATTATTATACGTTATCACAATTCAATTACGTTGGCAACTAAGTTAAGTCTGGTTTCGCATGCATGTGTCAACAGGTTGATCGGCATGGAGCAACAGAGCAGGGACCACCACCAGTAGAGGTCCTATAATGGTGTCAGAATTTGGATAAGTTACTGTGGGATGAGGTAAGCGAGTTAAACCTTTATTTTGTTAACATTTTTGTAGTTTACTTAACTTAAATAAACGTAGACGGGGTATTGATAACTATTTCATTTTCTTCATTTATAGTTCATGTGGACCCCGTACGACGATCCTGCATTACAGGATATCTGTCCATTATGGCTGAAGGAGGAGGCGGGCCAGGGGAACTGAATGTTTGTTGTACCCTTCGTCTGCTTCAACAAAGTTGAGTTCTATTAGGCCATCTGGGTCAAGTGCCAGTTCCACGACGAGCAGCCAGTGCCAGGGAATCTAGTCAATGTCGACAGGTTTCTGACTACCAAAGGCAGAGGTGAGGACGTATGGTGGCTAATCAGCGGATAATTTATACGCTTTTTGGCATTGTTTTTAGTATGTTTTTAGTATATTTTAGTTAGTTTTTATTACATTTTTATTAGTTTTTAGCAAAATTCACATTTCTTGACTTTACTATGAGTTTGTGTGTTTTTCTGTAATTTCAGGTATTTTCTGGCTGAAAAGGACTGTAGATGCTGTTGGATTCTGACCACCCTGCACTCGAAGTGGATTTTCTGGAGCTACAGAAGCCCAATTGGAAAGTAGACATCGAGGCTGAAAAGGACTGCAGATGCTGTTGGATTCTGACCTCCTTGCACTCGAAGTAGATTTTCAGGATCTACAGAAGCCCAATTGGCGCGCTCTCAATTGCGTTCGAAAGTAGACATCTTGGGCTTTCCAGCAATGTATAATAGTCCATACTTTGCCCGAGATTTGATGGCCCAAACCGGCGTTGCAAATCAGCTTCAGAATTCCCGGCGTTTAACGCCGGAACTGGCACAAAAATTGGAGTTAAACGCCCAAACTAGCATAAAAGATGGCGTTTAACTCCAGAAAAAGTCTCTACACATGAAAGCTTCAATGCTCAGCCCAAGCACACAACAAGTGGACCCCGGAAGTGGATTTTTACGTCATTTACTCATTTCTGTATATCCTAGGTTACTAGTTCACTATTAATAGGACCTTTTGACATTGTATCTCGAACCTCATGACACTTTACACGTTTCTTATTGTATCTTCTACAGCATGAGTCTCTAAACCCCATGGTTGGGGGTGAGAAGCTCTGCTGTGTCTTGATGGATTAATGCAATTACTACTGTTTTTCATTCAATCACGCTTGCTTCTATTCTAAGATATGACTTGTTCTTCAACTTGATGAATGTGATGATCCGTGACACTCATCATCATTCTCGCTTATGAACGTGTTCCTAACAACCACCTCCGTTCTACTTTAGATTGAATGAATATCTCTTGGATTCTTTAATCAGAATCTTCGTGGTATAAGCTAGAATTGATGGCGGCATTCAAGAGAATCCGGAATGTCTAAACCTTGTCTGTGGTATTCTGAGTAGGATTCAAGGATTGAATGACTGTGACAAGCTTCAAACTCCTGAGGGCTGGGCGTTAGTGACAGATGCAAAAGAATCACTGGATTCTATTCCGACCTGATTGAGAACTGACAGATGAATAGCCGTGCTGTGACAGAGCGCGTTGAACATTTTCACTGAGAAGATGGGAGGTAGCCATTGACAACGGTGAAACCCTACATACAGCTTGCCATGGAATCACGTAAGGTATTACTTGGACGACCCAGTGCACTTGCTAGTTAGTTGTGCGGGATTGCAAAAGTGTGATTGCAATTTCGTGCACCAAGTTTTTGGCGCCGTTGCCGGGGATTGTTCGAGTTTGGACAACTGACGGTTTATCTTGTTGCTTAGATTAGGACTGTTTTATTTTTGTTGGTTTAGAGTCTTTTATTTGAGTTTAGTTTCATATTCTAAGTTTGGTGTCTTCTTTGTGTTTTCCTTTAAGTTTTCAAAAATTTGTGTCTAATTTTCTAAAAATTTTAAGTTTGGTGTCATTTTGTTTTTTTTCTCTTTCCTCGTTTCAAAAATTGATTCTTTTTCAAAATAATTTTCAATCATATATTTTTAATTGCTAACTCCAAAATCTTTTTTTTATTATTAACTAAGTGATTTAGTTTTCAATCTGTTTTGATCTTATTTTTTTTAGTTTTCAAAATTTTATTTTATTTTATTTTAAATTTTTTCAGTCACCTTTAAAAAAAAAGAAAAAAATTACTTTACTTGTGAATCCAAATCATTTCCCTTTCTCCATCATGAACCTAAGTGGAATTGAGCAGTCCAGAAGGACTCTGGGGTCATATGCTAACCCCATTACAGCTGCATATGGGAGTAGCATCTGTATACCTCCCATTAAAGCAAGCAGCTTTGAGCTAAATCCTCAAATCATTATCATGGTGCAGCAAAATTGCCAGTATTTCAGTCTTCCACAGGAAGAACCTACTGAGTTTCTGGCACAGTTCTTACAAATTGCTGACACAGTATGTGATAAAGAGGTAGATCAGGATGTCTACAAATTATTACTGTTTCCATTTGCTGTAAAAGATCAAGCTAAGAGGTGGTTGAATAACCAACCCACAGCAAGCATAAAAACATGGAGACAGTTATCAGACAAATTCCTGAATCAATTTTACCCTCCAAAAAGGATGACACAACTGAGGCTGGACATCCAAGGCTTTAAACAAGAGGATAATGAATCCCTTTATAATGC
>NC_029780.3:51200968-51204128 GCF_000817695.3 Arachis duranensis | reverse complement strand
GATCTATTCATATGAGGAAGACGATGGAAGAGGCTCAAGAGCTTATAGATACTGTTGCTAGAAATCAACATTTGTACTCTAGCAATGAGTCCTCTACAAAAGAAGAAGTTATGACAGTAGCCACTGATCCTAATCCTCAAGAACAGATGGTTGAGCTTAATCAGCAACTACACCTGATGACAAAACAGTTAGCAGAATTTAAAGAGATGCTCCAAGAAACTAAAATTGCCAACAAGAACATAGAATCACAGTTGAATCAGACAAAACAGCAGTTATCTAAACAGATAACAGAAGAATGCCAAGCAGTACAACTGAGAAGTGGAAAGACATTGAATAACACTGCTCAAAGTAGCAAAAAGCCAAGAAAGGAACAGTTGACAGAGGATAACCAAACCACTGCTCAAAATCCCTCTGAGGACAGTAAGAGCCCAGAGAGGAATACTCCTGGCATTCAAACGCAAGAAAGGGGGAAAAAGCTGGCGTTAAACGCCCATTCCCTGCCCTGTTCTGGCGTTCAAACGCCAGAAAAAGGGAAAAAATTGGCGTTAAACGCCCATTCTTCACCCAATCCTGGCGTTCAAACGCCAATGAGGAATCAGACACCTGAGAGTGCTGATAGTAACCCCTCTAAAAAGGCTTCTCCAACCACTTCTATAAGGAATAAACCCGCAGCAACTAAGGTTGAAGAATATAAAGCCAAGATGCCTTATCCTCAGAAACTCCGCCAAGCGGAACAGGATAAGCAATTTGCACGCTTTGCAGACTATCTAAGGACTCTTGAAATAAAGATTCCGTTTGCAGAGGCACTTGAGCAAATACCCTCTTATGCTAAGTTCATGAAAGAGATCTTAAGTCATAAGAAGGATTGGAGAGAAACTGAAAAAGTGTTTCTCATTGAAGAATGCAGTGCAGTCATTCTGAAAAGTTTACCAGAAAAGCTTCAAGATCCAGGAAGCTTTATGATACCATGCACATTAGAAGGTGCTTGCACCAAGACAGCCCTGTGTGACCTTGGAGCAAGTATCAATCTAATACCTGCATCCACTATCAGAAAGCTTGGGTTGACTGAAGAAGTCAAACCAACGCGGATATGTCTCCAACTTGCTGATGGCTCCATTAAATATCCATCAGGCATAATTGAGGACATGATTGTCAAGGTTGGGCCATTCGCCTTTCCAACTGACTTTGTAGTGCTGGAAATAGAGGAGCACAAGAATGCAACTCTCATCCTAGGAAGACCTTTCCTTGCAACTGGACGAACTCTTATTGATGTACAAAAAGGGGAAGTAACCCTGAGAGTCAATGAGGATGAGTTCAAGTTGAATGCTGTGAAAGCTATGCAGCATCCAGACTCACCAAATGACTGCATGGGCGCTGACATTATTGACTCTCTGGTAGAAGAGATCAATATGACTGAAAGCCTAGAATCAGAGCTTGAGGACATCTTCAAGGATGCTCAACCTGATCAAGAAGAACCAGAGGAAAAAAGGAATTTTCGAAAATTCCTCAGGGGGAGGATAAGCCTCCCAAGCCTGAGCTCAAATCACTACCACCATCCCTGAAGTATGCATTTCTGGGAGAGGGTGACACTTTTCCAGTGATCATAAGCTCTGCTTTAAATCCACAGAAAGATGAAGCACTAATTCAAGTGCTAAGGACACACAAGACAGCGCTTGGGTGGTCCATAAGTGATCTTAAGGGCATTAGCCCAGCAAGATGCATGCACAAGATCCTATTGGAGGATAATGCCAAACCAGTGGTTCAACCACAAAGGCGGCTAAATCCAGCCATGAAGGAGGTGGTACAGAAAGAGGTCACTAAATTACTAGAGGCTGGGATTATTTATCATATTTCTGATAGCCCCTGGGTGAGCCCTGTCCAAGTTGTCCCCAAGAAGGGAGGCATGACAGTGGTTCATAATGAAAAAAATGAACTGGTTCTTACAAGAACAGTTACAGGGTGGCGTATGTGTATTGACTACAGAAGGCTCAATACAGCCACCAGAAAGGATCATTTTCCTTTACCATTCATAGACCAAATGCTAGAAAGATTAGCTGGTCATGATTATTACTGCTTTTTGGATGGCTATTTAGGTTACAACCAAATTGCAGTAGATCCTCAGGACCAAGAGAAAACAGCATTCACTTGCCCTTCTGGTGTTTTTGCCTACAGGAGAATGCCTTTTAGTCTGTGTAATGCTCCTGCAACTTTTCAGAGATGCATGCTATCCATCTTCTCTGATATGGTGGAGAAATTCCTGGAAGTTTTCATGGATGACTTTTCAGTATATGGAGACTCATTCAGCTCCTGTCTTAACCACCTAGCACTTGTTCTGAAAAGGTGCCAAGAGACTAACCTGGTTTTAAACTTGGAGAAATGTCATTTTATGGTGACTGAAGGAATTGTCCTTGGGCACAAAATTTCAAGCAAGGGAATAGAGGTGGATAAGGCAAAGGTAGAGGTAATTGAAAAATTACCACCACCTGCCAATGTTAAGGCAATCAGAAGCTTTCTGGGGCATGCAGGATTCTACAGAAGGTTTATAAAGGATTTTTCAAAAATTGCAAAACCTTTGAGCAACCTGCTAGCTGCTGACACACCATTTGTGTTTGACACACAGTGTCTGCAGGCATTTGAGACCCTGAAAGCTAAGATGGTCACAGCACCAGTCATCTCTGCACCAGACTGGACATTACCATTCGAATTAATGTGTGATGCCAGTGACCATGCCATTGGTGCAGTGGTTGGACAAAGGCATAACAAGCTTCTGCACGTTATTTATTATGCCAGCCGTGTTCTAAATGATGCACAGAAGAATTACACAACCACAGAAAAATAGTTACTTGCAGTGGTCTATGCCATTGACAAGTTTAGATCCTATCTAGTGGGATCAAAGGTGATTGTGTACACTGACGATGCTGCTCTTAAGTACTTACTCACAAAGCAGGATTCAAAACCCAGGCTCATAAGATGGGTGTTGCTTCTGTAAGAGTTTGATATAGAAATAAGAGATAGAAAAGGGACAGAGAACCAAGTAGCTGATCATCTGTCCCGAATAGAACCAGTAGCTGGGGCGTCCCTCCCTTCTACTGAGATCTCTGAGACTTTCCCAGATGAGCAACTTTTTGCCATTCAGGAAGCTCCATGGTTTGCAGATATT
>NC_029780.3:51196501-51200934 GCF_000817695.3 Arachis duranensis | reverse complement strand
ATTGCAAATTATAAAGCTGTGAGGTTCATACCCCAGGAGTACAGCAGGGTGCAAAGAAAGAATTTAATTTCAGATGCCAAGTACTACCTATGGGATGAGCCATATCTCTTTAAGAGATGTGCAGACGGAATGATCCACAGATGTGTACCCAGAGAAGAAGCACAAAGGATCCTGTAGCATTGGCATGGATTACAGTATGGGGGACATTTCGGAAGTGAGCGAACAGCCACTAAGGTCCTCCAATGTGGCTTCTACTAGCCCACTCTCTATAGAGATGCCCGAGAGTTTGTGCGTAACTGTGACAGTTGCCAAAGAGCTGGTAACTTGCCTCATGGATACGCCATGCCTCAACAAGGGATCCTAGAGATTGAATTGTTTGATGTATGGGGTATTGACTTTATGGGTCCGTTCCCACCATCATACTCAAACACTTACATTCTGGTGGCAGTGGACTACATATCTAAATGGGTAGAAGCAATTGCTACACCCACTAATGATACTAAGACCATGCTGAAATTCCTCCAGAAACACATCTTCAGCAGGTTTGGTGTTCCCAGAGTACTAATCAGTGATGGGGGCACTCATTTCTGCAATAAACAGCTGTACTCTACTATGGTCCGATATGGAATTAGCCACAAAGTGGCAACCCCATATCATCCACAGACAAATGGGCAAGCTGAAGTCTCTAACAGAGAGCTAAAAAGAATCCTAGAATGGACTGTAATTGCCCGTAGAAAGGATTGGGCAAAGAGCTTGGATGATGCTCTGTGGGCATACAGAACAACATTCAAGACTCCAATAGGAACCTCTCCATACCAACTTGTGTATGGCAAGGCCTGTCATCTGCCCGTGGAACTGGAACATAAAGCCTACTGGGCAACCAGATTCCTAAACTTGGACGCTAAGTTAGCTGGTGAAAAAAGATTGCTCCAGCTAAATGAGCTAGATGAATTTAGACTCAGTGCCTTTGAAAATGCAAAAATTTATAAGGAAAAGGCAAAGAAATGGCATGACAAGAAGTTGTCAACCAGAGTCTTTGAGCCAGGACAAAAAGTTATGCTCTTCAACTCTAGGCTCAAACTGTTCCCAGAAAAACTTAAATCCCGGTAGAGGGGTCCGTATGTGATTACAGGAGTATCACCATATGGATATAGTTACAGAAGGATTCAGTGCAAAAAGTAGAGAAAAGGAGCATGCTGGCGAAAAAATGCCAGTAAGGGGTACTTTGGGCGTTAAACGCCAGAATGGGCACCATTCTGGGCATTTAACGCCAGGTGTGCAGCATCCTGGGCGTTTAGCAAAACGCCCAGTGATGAAGGAGTTTCTGGCGTTTAACGCCAGTCAGGGTACCTGGTTGGGCGTTAAACGCCCAAATTGGCCAACATTTGGGTGTTAAACGCCAGAATGGATACCATTCTGGGCGTTTAACGCCAAAAAGGTGGGAGACAGAGATTTTGCTTTCCACTTAAATTTTTTTCAAACTTTCCTGTTTTAAACCATAATTTTCTACAATAATACATTTCAAACTTTCATCATTCACCTTCAAATTTTCAAATTTAAAATCATTCTTCAAATCTCTTTCAAATCCTTTCCAAATCTTCAAAAAAAACTCAAATATCTCTCAATTTCTTCCCATATCTTCTCAAATCTCCTTCAAAATTTTCGAACTCTCTCTCCCTTCCTTATAAAATATGTTCGGCCACACCCCCCTTCCCCACCATTCGTATTTGCTCTCCTTCTCTCTCTCCTCTTTCCTTTCTTTTGCTTGAGGACAAGCAAACCTCTAAGTTTGGTGTGTTTTTCCATGATCACTAAGTTAAGGCTCATCAAGATCATGGCCCCCAAAGAAAAACAAACCAACTAAAGAGGCAAGAAAGAGAATGCTCCAAAAGACCTTTGGAGTCAAGAGAAGTTCTTAACCAAAGAACATGCAGACCATTACCACAAAATAATGGGTCTAAGGTCAGTGATCTTGGAAGTTAAATTTGATCTGAAAGAAGATGAATATCTGGAGATCCAAGAGCAAATTCGAAACAGAGGATGGGAAGTTCTAACCAACCCTGAGACAAAGGTTAGGAGAAATATGGTTCAGGAATTCTACTCAAATCTGTGGCTAACAGATAAGCAGAGAATGACTGGAACCGCTTTTCATACCTATAGAACCATGGTCAGAGGGAGAATTATTTACTTCCATCTGGATAAAATAAGAGAGGTCTTCAAATTACCTCAACTACAAGATGATCCTGAATCCTTTAATAGGAGAATGGTGAGAGTAGATAAGGCGTTGGATCAAGTTCTTGAGGACATATGCCTCCCTGGAACCAAGTGGATTACCAATTCAAAAGGTGTCACAAACCAACTCAAGAGGGGAGATCTCAAACCAGTTGCAAGAGGCTGGTTGGACTTCATAGGGCGTTCTATCTTGCCCACTAGTAACCGTTCTGAGGTTATTATCAAGAGAGCAGTGATGATTCATTGTATTATGCTGGGAAAAGAAGTGGAGATTCATCATCTGATTGCTTATGAGATTTACATAATTGCAAACAAGAACTCCACTGAAGCCAAACTGGCTTACCCAAGCTTAATCTCTTTGCTATGTAAAGATGCTGGGGTGAGGATGGGAGTAGATGAATTCATCCCAATTGAGCACCCAATCACCAAGAGGTCAATGGAAGGACAAATGCAAGATAACTCTATCAAAAGGAGGGCGCAGGAGTTCCTCCCTGAACTTCCTGAAATTGACTACTGGACTCGTCTAGAAGCATCTGTTGCCAAGCTGCAAGAAACTTGAACAAATTAAGGAAGAACAGCAGAATCAAAACTGCATGCTCTACAAATTGTTGAAGGAACAAGAGAAGCAGGGGCGTGAGCTACAGGAGTTGAAGCGCCAAAAGCTCTCCCTTGAAGGGTCAAATACCCCACAAGTTGAGGGAGCATCCACTTCTCAAAATCAAGGTTGTTGAGTCCTAACTCTGTGATAACCTCTATCATTCGGAGTCTATTTAAATTTTTGTTTTCTATTACTATTAGTCTTATCTTATATCTATTTTTGAGTCTTGTTCTTAATTCATGATTAATAAAATTTAAGGTTCATGTCTTAGAGCTATGAATGTCCTATGAATCCATCACCTCTCTTAAATGAAAAATGCTTTAATCACAAAAGAACAAGAAGTACAGGATTTCGAATTCATCTTTGAAACTAGTTGAATTAGTTTGATGTATGTGTCTGTGGCATGTATGTATCCGGTGGTAATACTGGAAATCAGAGTGCTTTGGGCCACGGCCAAGACTCATAAAGTAGCTATGTTCAAGAATCATCATACTTAACTAGGAGAATCAATAACACTATCTGAGTTCTGAGTTCCTATAGATGCCAATCATTCTGAACTTCAAAGAATAAAGTGAGATGCCAAAACTATTCAGAAGCAAAAAGCTACTAGTCCCGCTCATCTAATTGGAGCTAAGTTTCTTTGATATTTTGGAGTCTATAGTATATTCTCTTCTTTTTATTCTATTTTGATTTTCAGTTGCTTGGGGAGAAGCAACAATTTAAGTTTGGTGTTGTGATGAGCGGATAATTTATACGCTTTTTGGCATTGTTTTTAGTATGTTTTTAGTATATTTTAGTTAGTTTTTATTACATTTTTATTATTTTTTAGTTAAAATTCACTTTTCTAGGCTTTACTATGAGTTTGTGTGTTTTTCTATGGTTTCAGGTAATTTCTGGTTGAAATTGAGGGACCTGAGCAAAAATCTGATTCAGAGGCTGAAAAGGACTGCAGATGCTGTTGGATTCTGACCTCCCTGCACTCAAAGTAAATTTTCTGGATCTATAGAAGCCGAATTGGCGCGCTCTCAATTGCGTTGGAAAGTAGACATCCTGGGCTTTCCAGCAATGTATAATAGTTCATACTTTGCCCGAGATTTGATGGCCCAAACTGGCGTTGCAAATCAGCTTCTGAATTCCCGGCGTTTAACGCCGGAACTGGCACAAAAATTGGAGTTAAACGCCCAAACTGGCATAAAAGCTGGCGTTTAACTCCAGAAAAAGTCTCTACACATGAAAGCTTCAATGCTCAGCCCAAGCACACACCAAGTGGACCCCGGAAGAGGATTTTTACGTCATTTACTCATTTCTGTATACCCTAGGTTACTAGTTCACTATTAATAGGACCTTTTGACATTGTATCTCGAACCTCATGACACTTTACACATTTCTCATTGTATCTTCTACAGCATGAGTCTCTAAACCCCATGGTTGGGGGTGAGGAGCTCTGCTGTGTCTTGATGGATTAATGCAATTACTACTGTTTTTCATTCAATCACGCTTGCTTCTATTCTAAGATATCACTTGTTCCTAAACATGACGAATGTGATGACCTGTGACACTCATCATCATTCTCACCTATGAACGTGTGCCTGACAACCACCTC
>NC_029780.3:51185777-51196482 GCF_000817695.3 Arachis duranensis | reverse complement strand
TGACAACCACCTCCGTTCTACTTTAGATTGAGTGAATATCTCTTGGATTCTTTAATCAGAATCTTCGTGGTATAAGCCAGAATTGATGGCGGCATTCAAGAGAATCCGAAAGGTCTAAACCTTGTCTGTGGTATTCTGAGTAGGATTCAAGGATTGAATGACTGTGACGAGCTTCAAACTTCTGAGGGATGGGCGTTAGTGACAGACGCAAAAGAATCACTGGATTCTATTCCGACCTGATTGAGAACCGACAGATGAATAGCCGTGCTGTGACAGAGCGCGTTGAACATTTTCACTGAGAGGATGGGAGGTAGCCATTGACAATGGTGAAACCCTACATACAGCTTGCCATGGAAGGAGCCTTGCGTGCATGAAGAAGAAGACAATAGGAAAGCAGATATTCAGAAGATAGAGCATCTCCAAAACCTCAACGTATTCTCCATTACTGCAAAACAAGTACTTATTTCATGTTCTTTTACTTTTCACAATCAAACCTGATAATTATTGATATCCTGACTAAGATTTACAAGATAACCATAGCTTGCTTCAAGCCGACAATCTCCGTGGGATCGACCCTTACTCACGTAAGGGATTACTTGGATGACCCAGTGCACTTGCTGGTTAGTTGTGCGGGATTGCAAAAGTGTGATTGCAATTTCGTGCACCAGTGGCCTAGCAAGCATGAGGAGTGGTACGACCAATGGAGGGCTCGGTTTGAGGAGGGACACCAGATATCCATTCAGCTCTGTCTCGACTACCGTCTGACCTAGGAGTACGGGGATTGGTATAGGCTGTATTGTCATGTCAAACACTTATCGGGGCCAGATGTGCTTGATGTCCCCCGGTTGCTAGACTTACCGGGAGACATGCAAACTTCTACTAGCCAGCCGAGGGATGTTCTTGACCTTCCCTGAGACATCCCTGATCGTCGAAAGTAGCCCAGGGAGGTCTTGCTAGACATATAGATGCATGCCATCGACAGACATGAATAGCTTGCAGTGCTTGAAAGCTTTCACACAGGTAGGAAAGGCCCAAAATACCTTATCAAACATAATGCAATCACGCACCATAACGTGACCATCATAGTCCGGTACAACACTATTATCACATATTGTTCCGGGATAACAACTTGGCAGTGCTTGCAGTAACCTCAGCACCTTATTGTATGACTCCTCCCAATCATCGTATATTTGCGCAATTGTCTTTTGCTTTGCCATCCAGACCTTTCTGTATGAGGGTTTGAAGTGATAACTTTGCCTAACTGTACCTTGTAGGGTAGATATCCTGACAGACGGGGTGGATTGTATCAATGGGAGGATGACACAAAAGATGAGACTATTGTCTAACTATCGGTAGTCTTGAGACACGGTGGGTGCTAAACATATGTGTGCGCCTCCCACCCTACAGACCTCCCTAACAAAGTAGAACAACCATGTTTCACATGTACACCAACCATAAAATAATAACTGACAATATAAATCACGATTAAACTTGAACTTACCAATATCCGAGATTCTGTCAGAAAGCAACTCAGAGATACCAAGGGCATCCTGTTTCGTGTTGTCGGCAATGTACATGGTACTTTAATCGATCCGTCTCCACAACTCGGTACTCTACACTTCTGTGGATGCTATAACTCTTTACCCCCTGTAATACTGCATCTCTGCTTTTGAATCTGTGACCAAGCCTGAACTCCAGACCAGATCGTCTTCACCCGTGTTGGAAAATAGTTTTTTCTCTTGCATCACGTCGATGTCTAATGTATGATAGTGACTGGGTACCAACGACAAAGCTAGAATTGGGTGCTGAGCAGGAAGAAGATACCGACGTGATGGCTCGACTGGGGTATCCGGCACAATCTCCTCCTCATCATCATCTTCTGAAGAACCGCTTTCGTTGTCATCCATAACATACTCCTTGTCTAAGTCCTCACCGTCAACGTCCATGCCATCCACTGAACTAGCAACATGTGTCGGTGGTGGTGCGAGAGGTGGATCATCCTGCACAAAGTCCAACTGTCCAGTTCCACCGCCATTGATATCACCAACCTCTGCAGAAAGCTCCATCACTTGTTCGGCCATGATTCTCCCATGGATGTCAAACATCAACCGCACATGCTCCTCGCCATGCAGCTAAAACAGACGAAACTGAAAAACTCTATTTTCAATCGGTGCTAGCAGCCTATACCCTACCTGTCTGATCTCTTTTCTCTCAATACCAGCAACACTATTTAATATTAGACTCTTCAGCTCTGACAATGAAGTTACTCGCCGGGTACGCAACAAAACGGGATTCTCACACTAAAAAATGACCCTATTATCACCATTTCTCATAAGACAATTGGAATACATACATACAACCAAATATCCACTAGTACTAGACATTATGGCTAATTTGCGAAAGAAAAAGGTATATAAGAAGTAGCGAAATGTTTATGAAGAATACAAAGGGTTGCACATCCTTTCATAACTGCCAAAAATTTGTCGTAACGTATCTCGTTTACACTGTAAACGTCATAATTTTTCACGTATTTCGTTTACAGTGTAAAAAAAATAATATTACACGTATTTTGTTTACATTGTAAACAAAGTATACACGTCTGTGCATGTCAGTGTTATTTTATTTACAGTTGTAAACGAAATATGTGTAATATTATTTTGTTTACACTGTAAACGAAATAAGACATAGAGTGTATTTTCGTAAAATAGCTTTAAAATATTTATTTATTTATTTAAAAAAATCCAAATTCTAATCCACCCACCAACAGGCTTCAACCATTGTTTCTAATTCATTTATTACTTTAATATCCATTCTCATTTAACCAATTCTATTTCTCCAAAATAGTCTAACATAATTCATAACACTCACACAATCACTAAAAATATTTTTTTCACATTGATATCGTTCTATAACAATTTTTTGAAATAAAATGAGTTTAAGAAAAAGCCCCTACCTCAAAGTAACTCAACTACACGATTGAACCAACGACAATTTCCCAATTATAGTCACAACAGGGGGCAGTACTAGTAGCTCCGATGACCTTCCGCAACTGCGATAGCCTCAATCACAACATGCAATCATGGTAACTCAACCTTGCAACATCAACACCTCAAAAGTCTTAATAAACTATTAACAAGACACTAGCAGTAAGGGTTTCGGAATAAGAATACTTACTATAACTAAGGAGAAAAAACGGAACAAAGCAGTATTAGCTTCGGCGGTGGGTTCTGACGACATCAACGTCGTCTCCTGGCTACAGATAGCACCCTATTCTCTCTCCCATTCCCATTCCTCTCAACCCTAGTAACGACGACGAAGCAGTTTGGATTCGCGAGAAGCGGTGGCGACGGTAGTGGTTCCAACATCTTTCACCACCATCACATCTTTTCTTCTCCCTCTGCGAGCTCCTTCTCTCTCTTTGGGCTCCTCGGCGGTGACTTCAGTCCACAGTGACAACGACGACGATGCTTCCCGCACCAAGCCCTAGCAATGACGCTGGTGATGCTCCCTCAACAGTGAGCTATGTTGATGGCAATAGCAGATGCGACGATGGTGAGCAGTTCTTCCATTGCGACTCTCTCTCTCTCTCCCCCCCTCCCTCCCTCTCTCTCACACACACACACACTCTCTCCATAGAGAAGTGAAGTGAATGTCTTTTTGTCAATTAGGGTTAGGGTAACTAGTGAAAAAGTTAGAAATTTTGGGTTAAGGTTAGAAAAGGAAACAAGGTTAGAATAGGTATTTTAATAAAATTAGAAGATAGAGTAGTAATTTAAAAATCAAATTTAACCCAATAAAATTATCTTAAAAATATTATTTATTTATCAACTTATTAATTGGTTCTCAAACAAGTACTCTAATTTAAAATTAAAAATATTCTAATTTTTTTAGTTCATAATTCATAAAACAAACCAAAAATTTCAATTATTCAAATCAAATTAATAAATTTTTGTTATTTTTTAATTACTAAAATTTTAAATAAAAAAATATTTAGTTATTATAAAAATTATGAGTACTAATTAATTTAAAACTCAATTTATCAAAATTTGATATAATTACCTTTAATAAAATAATTTTTAAAATAAAATCTAGAACAAATAAAATAAATCAAAACTGGTCCATAATATAATCCTAAAAAATTCCAGATCTTACAACTGAGATTAGAAATAGACGAGTTGAGAATTCTTGGATGCTAGTACATGAAAATCATCTATCACTTTTGAAATAGACTATGAGATCATTTACACTATGGGATATCAAATTTCATTCGAATGATATCAAATTTCTATGGGTTGCCATTTTAGAAAGTTGTTGATCTCATAGTCTAACCTTTCGATGTCAAGACATATTGTGAACCTGCTCATCCCATACCCAAATATAACATGCCATTTGAAAAAGTTGTGGATCTCCATTTAGACCTCCTTCATAGATAGCGAAGCCTCTTCCACACCTCCTTATGGTCTTATCCATCCTGTCACAACTCCTTCCTCACCCTCCAAGACCATGGCTCTCGCTCATCGTCCTTTACTCTCCGTTCTTAAAGCTTCAACTTAGAAACTTTAGATGCCCCAGGAATTACCTTCTTAAAACCTTTGAAATATATGGAACCAAAACCTGAACCTCAGAGTCGAACTCCTAAGTTGCACCTTCTAATGAATAATCAATACAACTTAGCTGCAGAGTTTGACGGTTTCAGAAGCAACAATCTTGGTAAGACGAATTAGGAAAAATATCCTTCAACTATTTTCCATTTCGATCACGTGTTCCCATTTATCGATTCCGCAGAAAAGGCGAACACCAACACATAAGATTCTTCATGTATTATTGTCAATTAACACTTTTATGGTTGTATGACTCAAATCTCGTATTAACAAAACTAAAAAGAACTATAATTTTGGCTTTTTTTTTTCTTAAGAAAATCAAGGGTTATATTATAATTTTTTATGTCATGAAGAGTTAATGGAGAACTTCTTTCCTGCTCTCTCGTTTATTCGTGGGACAGGTCCCCATCTTCATTCTCGTTTCAACAATTTTTGTCATCCCTAATTAAAATCATATTTCAGCTTTAACTAAAATAGAAAAAATCATTCTTTTTGAAAATCGGAAATCAACAATGTATGAATTAGCACAATAATGCCATTTAGTGATTAGTCGTGAAAGAATTTCTTTACCCGTATATTAGTTGAACCGTGGCCAGATTATCTGGTTAAATATTGATTGTCAAAATTTTCTAAAACTCGTTTAACTACAATAATGTGTTAGAAGGCATTGTAAACATCTTTGTTTTTTGGTGCGTACCGTAAACATATTCCTATTCAAAGATATCTATTTATATTTTGCACAGCAAACTTTCATTGTGAAAAACATGATGTTAGTTCTAATTTAAATCGTTTTTTGAATTTCGTTTCGTCAACAATTCTAACATACTTAATTTTTAGGCTAACTTGCTAAGCCTCTGAAAATTGGATTAGTTTGATATTTCGTGGGCTGGTAATACACAATAACCTTAGATCCACTGATAAATTTTAGGAAGTCTTCATTTTCTTCAACTGTTCCTTTTATTGGAATCGTATTTTTGGTTCCATGTTAGGAATCCATATAAGCTTATCTACATAGTACATAACGTGGCCCTATACCTTTTGGGTTTTTCTGGTTGCATTGAATCATATGACGCGAAAAACTTGCGTATATAAAAATTTATAAGAGTTATCAGCAACAATTCTGAACCCGAAAAAGGTTGGAAATTGCCAAAAACCAATCTAAAAAATTCAAACATTAAAAATCTTCTGAAAAAAAAAGTAAAAAGGTTGACAAAAAATTAACTCACTTTTAACAATATGATTAGTCAGTTTATTTTACAATAAATAAGCTGAATGAAGCCAACTTGGATTGGTCGAGTGGTCAGTTCACTCGTCCGCTTAAACAAGTATCAGGGGTTCGAATTCCGCCTTGTGCATGCAGCAACCCATTGGCCAGTGACAGACCCTTAAATGGAGCTCAAATCCGCGACGGATTAGTTCTTAACCAGTCGGGTTGGGGGATACCGTGGGAAACCAAAAAAAAAAAAGCTGAATGACTAATTATATTACCAACTTTTTTCAAATGTTATGAAACTTTTCCATCTATAATTTGTATATTCACTTATTTTATAATCAAGTAGGAAAAAAAATTACTTTATTAAAAATTACACCCTTAAAAATAGACCCGATCAATATTCAAAGTCTAATTTAGACTAAAACAAACTCAATTTTATCCGACTAATTTGGACTAAAACAAACTCAATTTTATCTAACTCATATACACTCCGCAATTGTTTCATTGGACTTTTAGTTAGCTCAATATTTATTGACTGAATTGTTTGACTAAATGGTGTTGGTTGCCTACTAAAAATTTCAAAAACAAAATATAAAATAATAAAAATAATTTCAAGTTGTTTGTCTTCTTCAAAACTTACTTTTGTCTCTTGAATCTTTAACTCGAAATTCAAAAGGTTAAACAGTAACCAAATGCTAGGTAAATGTAGCCAACACTTAATCCAATAATCCCTTGTAAATGACTAAATTTAGTATTAACTCTAGAATCAGAATCATTAGCCAGCATTCCAAATTCCCATCCCATGTCATATACATCATTTGTTCTATGCATGTTGCAGATTGTGTATACAGAACTAGACTAACTTGTAATGTTAGTGGCAGAACAAGGGTAAGAATCACAATTTATGGAAGCCTGAATCAGATTTCACAATTACTATCAAGCACTACTTGCTGAAACACACATTCTTTAATTACCTTTCAACTGAATATACATATTATAAAAAAGTTGCATAAATAACAAGCTTTCTGCTTTTCAATGTGGCTAACTTGGACGAAAATGTATCTTATACTAAGCTCAATTCATCTTTTATGTTTGCAAATTTTATCTCATCTTTAAACTCGGTAGCGAGCACCTTCCGCAGATCCACCAATTCTTCGCCGGTGTCACAGATATATGCTGAAGCTTGTCTACCTGACAAGGTTGCACCTTCCATGCTGTCTATGTAGTCCTGAAAATACAAAATTCATTCAAGTCCGCAATATCGTGAAACTTCGAAACCACAAATTCCATGAAGGTGGCAAAAAGATACTGCAACGGTCCAGAGGAAAAGGTACAAAAATAAAAAATAAAAAAAAAAATTTGATATTGTGCAATTTAGAAGCATTATATTCTAGAAGCACAATTATAACTCTCTAGTAAAGCCAGTGCATGGATTTTGAACTTACCTGTTTGGTGTAAGAGCCGGCGAGAAAGAAATTCTTCACCGGTGTCTTCTGATCAGGTCTGAATGGATCTTTACCAGGTCCCTCGCGGTATAGAGATTGCCCAATTTTAACAACAGATGACCAGGTTACTTCTAAGCCTTGAGCCGATGGAAATAGTACTAGAACCTGCGAAAAGTTTACAAGATCAAATGTAATAACGAGTTATTATCGGTGTTTACCACTGGATCGAATGTTCCAAACAGGTACAAACTAAAGCTTGAGGTGTGATCTAAGATGGAAATAATTGAAAATGCTATGCTTGATCTTCCTATTGACCAATGAATTGGCAGTATGAATAAATATGCAGCAAATGAACAAGTAGCTTTCCAAGCAGTTACTGCATTTTCGTGTTTCGGAGATATTATATGACAGTACATGATAGTGAAAAGCAACATAGACTTGACAATAATCCATGCACTTACGCTCCTTGCTATTAAATCAACAATCACAATATCATAACATCATAAGAAAAGACATGATATTTTGAATCTACCTGTTTTGCTACCCTTGAAATAATTTCATCATTCGGTAAGGGCATGTACGGATCACCTGGTGTCAGAACACATCTGAAATATGAAATAACATTTCATATTTAGAACACATTGTAAAACCAAAGAGTGTATTAGAGCTTAAGACAAAATTCACCGACGTCAGATACTTAGTCATACACAAGGATATATGTATAAAGCAACTTATAAACGAAGTGAGAGTGCAGACACACTTACTGTAATAACGATCCTTGTCCTTCAATGTAATAATCTTCAGGAGATGTTAGTGCAAGATCTGCAAAGCACGAAAAATCTGCATCCGGAGTATAGAGAAGGTTATCTAGCCCAAGAGCTTGCTTCAGTTGCCTGCCATCAACAAAGCGAAAGAATTCATAAGGTCAATAGCAATCATAGAAGGGAATGAAACCATTCCTTACTCTTCAAGCAAAAAGTATCAATTTGTGGCAACAATAGGGAATCCTAAAATTATGATAATCACCTTGATTTTTCAAGATCCTGCAACTCTGTAACCCAGCCGTTGTATCTGAGTTGCACTGTGACGACAGGAACTCCAACAAGCTCGTATATGTTACTGAAAAACTTCTGTTCCCTCCACTCCAAAGGAATTAATCTTTTAATTCCGGGAACATCACAAGCTGACATAAAGTAGCATTAGATATCTTTGAAATAATAAGGCAATAAGTACAAAACAAATGAATCACTACACTACTAACCAGCAACGTAAGCATCAGCATGCACGATTTGTTTGGCAGTAGCCTGAGAAAATGAAAACAGAAAAGTGTTAACTATGAATTATGATGATTTTCAGAATGTCTCAGTTTCTACGGTAGCATGTAAACACATGAGAAGCAAAGATAAATAGAAAGAAAGAAAAAAGTATCACCTTTGACATGGCAAGTCCTGTAACATAAGTACTACCATCAGAAGACCTATTATAAAGTATTTCTCTGCAACCCCATCTAAGATGGAACCTGTTCCAGCGATGAATAGAATCAAATACTGAAAAATTAGAATAGTCATCATTCCAAAATTCCAATATGTGAAGCTATACCTGCCCCCTCTATCTGTAATGTACTTTCGGATAGGGCCACTCAAATAAACATCCGGTGAACCCTTCAGCATTCGCAAAAGGGAGGCCTCAGTCTTTGTGGCAAACAAGGCAAATATGGTGAGCATGCAACGTGCACTGATATTATCACAGTCAATAAATCCAAGAGCATAGGCCACTGGATCCCACATCCTTTGAATACTCATTCGTGTGCCACCTTTGGATATAAACCAGTCTGAAAAGCTAATCTGTAACGAGTGCATATAAAAGTTAAGAGAGTATATAAAGCTGAGGAATAAATAAATCAGGCAACACCATTTTGAAAGGGGAACAATGAATTGACATATCCTCTTACACTATCCAAATTCCTTATGTCCCTCAATGCAGCATCTGGATTAATAAGAGCTTTGACAACTGGACTCAGTGCGAGAGCCACAGCATTTCTAGCCTTATCATAAGTCTGTTCATAAATAAAAAACAAAATGTTAAATGCAGTGAGTCCTACTAAGGAATATAAAGAATGTTTTTTTCTTTTTACTTTGAGTACAAATACCATATTGAGAGGAGGTTTCTGAATAATTCTATAGTCATGCAATCTTAACACCAAATAAAATAAAATAGAATAAAATTTAAAATGGGATTACCTTAAGCTGATTTGTGGACAAAAAAGCGTTTATCCCATGCAATGGCGCTCCCACTGGGAAGCGAAAATCTAGTTCTGCACTGGAAAACTAAGTTATGAATAATGTGTCATGTAACTATTATCTTTTCGTAAAGTGTAGTGCAATTGGGGTAAGAGGGAAAGCAAGAAGAGAATAATCAACAAGAACAAAACTCAGTATTACAGCCCAAAATATACCTCCTATTTGACCCCCTTTGTTCACAAAAGTGTGAGTGTGATCCTTTACAAGTAGATTGTTATCTGCACCCACCTATTCCAGGTAAAGAAAAAGAAAAAGCAAGTGGAATGAATGGATACACAACAAAAAAGAACACATCAAGTGAAGTCAATAAGAGGTTCTTGTCCTTGATAGAAGTGACACTTGTAATACTTTCATAACTGGGAAAAGAGTTGAGGAATAATACAGCTGCTAAAGATGGTGAAGAACTTGCATTATGGCTACAAGCAAAAACCAACCTTTTTCATCAATCGGAAAAGAATAGAAAACATAATTGAAAATAAGCATGAGACCAATATATATTTATAATGATCCAAAATTACTAGGCAAAAATTAATTTAACAAGGAAAAAAATTCTAATTGGTGTATAATTACTAGAAAAGTAGCAAAGAGGGGAGATAGATAACATTTTTTATTTTGTCCGTTCCATACTGATAAGTCGCTTTGACTTTTCACACATATTCATAAATAAAAGTATCAAAATGACATATAAAATATGAAATGGAGGAAGTGTGATATTAAAGAATAAAGGAGCTGAACCTCGTGTCCTTGATCCAAGAGTTCTACTGCAGTTGACATGCCAGCAAGCCCAGCCCCAATGATGGCAACTTTCAGCTTTGGTCCTCGATAATGTCCCGGCTCCGGCGGAAACAGCCCTTTCGGCGCTGGCAGGAAACCATTTCATTTGTCAAACTTACAGCTCAGCTCAATTACTATAATAACTAAACCTGGTAACATGGGCAAACTCACACCACTCCCCTATGATAGACCCTAACTACCATCCTTCACAATCCAGTATTCACCCACAGGCACAGAAATTCACCAACAATTAATGTCAAAATGACATACTGTACACTACAAAGTTACATGCCCCATTGCCATGATGACCCAATTTTTTTGATCAGGTATAGCAACATCACTTTTTTTTAATTATATTTTTTCCTCAAAAAA
>NC_029780.3:51177212-51185695 GCF_000817695.3 Arachis duranensis | reverse complement strand
GAAAGTAATTTCTTTTTCAAAAATGCTCCATGAACACAAAAACTAAGGCACCAAATCAGCTATCACGTAGTATTTTGTGTATATTTGTATGTGTAAAGTAATGTTTTTCTGTCTTCGTATACCAAAAAAGAAAAACATTAAATGAAAGTAAACAAACTGCTACGGAAACTGTATATCCGAAAATTTATCCGAAATTGAATACCTCATAGTTTGCTTTAGAAAAATAAAAGAAAGAAGAAGATACTAACCGTTGACGCTCATGTCGGAGACATTAGAGTCTAAGGAGCAACGAACACGAGACTTGAGTGCCTTGTTGAAACGAGTTCCAGAGAAAGAAGTTGCCGGACACTGAATCAAAGAAGCCATACCTTTGTCTGAAGAAACAAGAAACTACTATGAAGGATGCGGTTGCGGTTCGTAGTGTACTAAGTATATGTATTATTATTATTATTATTATTATTATTATTATTATTATTATATGGGTCTGAAAAAGAGGGCGTAATAAATTGGAGGAGCATGGAACGCATTAGAGAGAGAGAGAGAGAGAGGTATCTGAGTAAGTTGGGTTGGGAAGAGATGCTGAAATTGGTGAATTTGTCCGGTAGTTGAAGGGATTAGAATTTGCGTTGTAACCACTCGGAATTGTTTGAGGATGATAATAAAATAAAATTATTTATTAAGAAAGGGGAAATGGAGGTGGCACTGAGTGAGTCACAAGGGACAATGGCAATTCCATTTTAGTGGTGGGTGGATAATGAACCAACAAAGCCTCGTTAGTTGTTGGCTTGGATTAGGGGTACTAGTAGTGGTAGTGGGGGTTGCGCAATGGACAGTGGAGAGTGGAAAGGAACACAATTGCCCAACGTTGACCTATTTCTTTTTTTCTTCTTTTTTCCTTCAATGATATTTACCTTTGTTAGGTGTCAACTACCAGGATAAATATTTAAAGGAAATACCTCAGATGAGTGTCTGAAATTTTTTAGTTCTAAACAAATTTTTAAGTGACAAATAAATTTTAACATTTACTGTTGTTAGTCAGAATAATCGTTGGTTAGATTGTTCTTTGGAAACTTCTATGGTGCTAAAACAAAATCTATCATCACCTATATATGCTGCATTTCATAGCTTTGATGCAAACACCTGTCCTGGTTAAGTGTAAAGTGTTTTTCAATCGGCTGCAATTGGTGGTAGGAGGTTTAGTATCAAGAATGAACCCTTTTAATTTTATTTTTGATTAAAAAAATAAAGTGTAATTTTTAATTTTTTTATTTTATTTATAAAATTAATAATAAAAGATCACATTTTATTCTTTTAAATAAAAAAATTAAAAAAATTATTTTCATTTAATAAAAGGTCTTACAATTCAAAAAATGTGTGTCATCAATTGTTATTAAAGAATGGATTAAGAAATAGTAATGATTTTAGTTTAAGAAAATAATTTTAATATATATTTATTCAAAATATTAGATATGAAGTAAAAGAAAAAATTAATTTGTTAATAACCAAAACACAAATGAATCCGGTCCAAAAAACAAATGAAAAAAAAATATTTTTTTAAATATGTGATAATAAAAAAATTAAAAGAATAAAGCATTTTTTTTTTTTGCAAAAAAGTTAAGATAGGAGTCTATAGTAAATACTAAATAGAGATTCATGTTTGAGGCAAACTGAGAATGCTCTTGGCCTAGTAGCTTTTCTGTATTGTTGAGGGAAGAGCTCGATGACTAAGAAAGAAGAAATTCGTTCAGCGGCAGCACCTGAAACTTTAAATCAAGTAAACTTCAAATCGTTGGGACTATTTATGTGCGAACTACATGTCTGGATTTCGGAATTAGGGCAAGTTCCAAATCCAAATTTTGAACGTCATTATCATTTGATGAGTGATATTTAGTGCTTAGTTGTTGATTGGATCTGGAATTTCATTTTCTTGGTCGCTATAAAAGGTTAAAAGAAATCCATTTTTTTTATCGTTTGTGTTTTTGTAACAACTCAACTTTCAGTACGTCATGATTGTACTAAAAGTAAGGCGTTATTAACCTAATTCATTTATTATCTAATTAATATCGAGTCTTTACACGTTAATCTGTTGATTATTTTATTGAAAAATTAAAACTTTTTCATCAAGAACAAATAACACATATTCACATACTTAATATTAACAATACATTATAGTATTACATACAAAACAAATTACAAAATCTACCCCTCTGAATAAAACTTCGACTACAAGGCAAGGAAGAAAATAAATTCTAACAATAACTCAACTTGCAAACATATTCTTCTATACTCCTGCAACTTCACAATAAGCCTTTCGCACCTATAGCTGAAAAGGGTGAAAATTGGGAATAAGAATTGGGGAGTTCTTATTAGGTCCGGAGTGGATAGTTATGTCTATTTTATTATTTGTTACATAGCAATTCCACAACAAAATATTTGCAATCTTCAATAGATAACCAACAACAACAAACCTCAAAATACAAACACCTTTAACAAATCAAAGATACAGAGAAAATCACAAGTCAAAAAGCACATACACACATAATCATAGAAACACATATCACAGAGAAGTATGTGCAAATAAGTATGATGCATGTCTGTCCTATGCATGCCATGAGCTTATCTGTTGGTTGTGTAACACCCTAATATTCAAATCCTTATGCTCAAGTCATAAGTCAATAATAATAAGGTGGTACGATTCAAGGTGGATTTATAAACATATATAATTGAAAGAAATTATTAAACGAGAATCCTGAAAATGAGTAAAATAAAATCGCAATCAGAAACACACACGTATCGATGAAAAAAATAAAGCGCATTCGGAAAGCGAAGCAAAATAAAACATTAAGGAAGAATAGGATAAAGACAAGATATATACATAAACATGCATATAATAGCCACTGGTCGCAACCTACGAAATTTAGGCTGGCTAGGATTACAGTAATAAAATTCAGTTGACAACAACGTTTCTTATCTCTCCCAAAATATACATCAAAGTCTCTATAGACGAGTTTTCAAATAAAAATGCATACATATAAGTTTCTTAAAATAAGTAAGCAGAGATCTAAATAAAAATAAAACACGAGTCCAGTATACTTCGCCATCTCCCAGATGAATCACAATTTACTGTCGAGTACCGAGACTGTAGAGCCTAATTAAAAAAAAATAAACAACAACGACAGGCCAAGCCCATAACCTTTCCTTCTTTTCTTTCTACTCCAACAACACACACAAACATTTCAATGTAGCAATACACATATTATTACATCACAGAACCCCCTACCGCCAATGCTACTCTTTGATCTCCCCTCCTCATGTCACTTCTTTAACAATAATTTCATACAATTTTAGTTCAATTAATTTTATTATTCTTCTTCTATTCCATTTTTATTATGCTTTATCTATTGTGGTCTCTTATGTTAGCTTCTATTCCAAAACTCCATTGAAGTAGTCTAAACTTGAAAAAAAGGAAAATCACTTTTAATTCAAGCATTATCAACTATTAAGACATTAAGGTGATTCTTTAGGTTGATAATTACCTATATCTTTAATTTTTGTCACATTTATAGTTATGGGTATTAATAAATCCGAAAATTTAGAGTTAGGGTAAGATAGAATTTAAAATTTTTTAGTATATAAGTTTTATTATATCAATTGATGTTGAGATTAAGTTATTAGAGTTATTATTGTTATGTTTGTGGTATTAGATACTCAAAGAAACCACTTTCCTTGCTTGTTGGAACCTGTGGAGTAGAAATTCCTCTCTTAGATTTTAGTCTATGAGTAAACTTTGTATTTATGGTTAAATTTTAGCATTTATATTAATTTTATAATTATTGAAAATAATTTCATAATTTATTATTTAGTTATTTACTAACTTATTTTCAATATGTTGTTTATGTTAAATATTTTACAAAGAAAATTCCGCTTGAGACCTAATATTTTGCGTTGAAATGAATGAAGTGGTTATTTGAGAAATTAAACTACAATATAAATATTATCTTGCATTTACATGATAAATCCCAATTTTGTAGTTTATCTTGTGTTGAATTTAGGGAATTTTATTAACTTATCTCACATTTATTCAATGAAATAACATGCTTTTGTAATTCACCCTAAATATGTACTTAAGAGTGAAAATATGCTTTTTAGGCCTTAAATTTGGCAATTTTAATTCACTTTAATTTCATTTGATGACTTGATATATTTGTTGAGTGATTTCAGGTTCATAAGGCATGGATTGAATGGAAGAAGTGAAGAGAAAAGCATGCAAAGTGGAGAATTCATGAAGAAATGAGCATTTGGAGGATTCAAGGCCACGCACACGCATCATCTATGCGTACGCGTGAGGAGGAGATCTGCTAGCGACACGCATGCGTCACCCACGCGCACGTGTGAGGAGGTATTTGCAAGGCGATGCGCACGTGTCGACCACGAGCACCCATGACGTTAGGCATGTGACCTCATTAAAGTGAAAACATTGGGGAGCAATTTCTGAGCTTTTCTGGCCTAAATCCAACTCATTTATGAGGCTATTTGATGCAAAATTCAGGATTGGACAAAGAGGGGAGCAATTAGATTAGCTAGGATGATTCTTTAGGTAGTTTTCTAGAGAGAGAAGCTCCTTCTTCTCTCAAGAATTAGGTTAGAATTGGGGTAATCTCTCTTAGATATATGGATTAATTCTTGTCTTCATCTAATTTCTTTATAATTTCTTATTCTTACATCTTTGTTCTTCTTAGTTCTCTTGTTAATTTCTCATTTTGGTCATTTTTATGTTTATGAACTCTTGTTAATTTTAATTTCATTTAATGCAATTTGAGGTATTTCATGTTTAATGTACTTTTCTTAGTTGTTATTGTTAATTTCTTACTTTGGGTAGTTGTAGATTTTATTATTCTTGCAAATTTATGATACTTTCCTTTTATGCCTTCTAAGTGTTTAACAAAATGCTTGGTTAGATGTTAGAGTAGCTTTTTGAGCATTCTTGCTTAGAAAGAGAAATTAGACAATCTTGAGTCATTAATACCCAACTCATGTTGGTAATCTAGAATTGTTAGTTAATATTATTTCCATTGACTCTAATCTCTTACTGATTCAATTAGTGAGTTGATTAAGACTTTTGGATTGAGATTAACTAGTCTTATTTGACTTTCTCTCAATGTGAAGATAACATTATACCTTCTTCCTATATAGAAGATGACTAAATAGGATTAGTTCTTGTTAATCATTGTATGATAATTAATGACTAGGATAGAAAGCCTATATTCTCAATCTTTGCCATGAATGTCTCTCTTTAGTATCGTAATTGCTTTCTTTAATTGTTTGCTTTATTTACTTGCCATTTAATTTCTTGTCCCTTATTTGCAAACCACCCCTTGGATACCATAACCAATAATGTGCATACATCACTGCAATTCCTTTGAGAGACGATCCGAGATCTAATACTCTCAGAATTTTTATTGGTTTGCACTCGTGACAAACAAATTAAACTTTGATTGAGTGTTACTTGTCGGTTTGGAACTATACTTGCAATGAAGATATTTCTCTTTTACCGAGAAAAAATTCCTAACTGACGGTTCTACTCTTTCAAGTTTTTGGCGCCGTTATCGGAGAATTGCAATGTGTGCTTGTTATTGGTTGTTGTTCATATGTGAATAGTGTGAATAGTTTGCTTTTTGTTGGTTTGCTAGTTTTAGTTTAGGAGTTTATTTTCTTTATCTCTTCTTACTTTTTGTTGTTGTTTTCCCTTTTCTACTATGATATCTCGTCCCTTTGGCTATGAGTTTGGTTCAAACTATATTGTAGGAAATGGAAATGGAAGCTTCAATGAGGATGTACATCAAGGATTTAGAAATCAAAAGTGGGAGGAGCCTCAAGCATATGGATACTCTTCTTGGCAACAACCTCATCCGGTTTCTTATGGGTATAATCCAACTCCTAATGCATATCAACCTAATGGATGTGGTGACCCTCATTGTGGTTGTTAACAACCACCACCATATGCCTATGAACTACCTCCTCAACATAGTTTTGAACCACCATACTCACAAGTACACTACCACCAAACACTTCCATATGACCCTAATGCTTATCCACCATACTAACCACCTTATGAGTCATATGAACCATATATAGAACCACAACAATTCCAACATAATTACTCCCAAGAACAACCTCGATATACACCATCTCCATACACTTACCAAGATGAACCACCGTCCAATTATGAACCCTTTCTCCTAAATAATAAACCCTCTTTTTCACCATCGCCTTCAAGGGATGAAGCTCTCCAAACCTTCTTGTAAGAACAATAAAGAGATATTAGCTCTTATATCCAAAGGCAAAAAGAGAAGTAAAAAGAGCTAAAGAAGCTAGAAGTTATGGTTGCTACCATGGCGGAAGCCATTAACCACATGGCCTCCCACCTAAGATCATACAACCCAAATACTCCCATTGACAAATGTGGAGGATCAACCAAGGAGAATAGTGAGGGAGTGAACTTGAAGTTTCAAGGTGAAAAAGAGGAGTTGAAGCAAGAATTGCAACAAGGGGAGAGAGTAGAGACAATTGAGCCGGAAGGAGTGGTTGAAGATTGACAAACGGATTTTTGCTAGTAAAGAATTTTATAAAAATAGTCGCGTTGTAAGTATAGCTTGTAAACCAACAGAAAATCCTTTCGTACAAACGTTTGATTGTCACAAGTAATAAACCCCTTTGAATTTGATAACTGAAGTATTTAAACCTCGGGTCGTCTTCTCAAGGAATTGCAGGAAAGGATGATTTATTATTGGTTATGCAAAGGTATATTTTGGAGTTTTGAAAAGGTTTAAACAAATAATTTAATTGATAAGAAAAATAAATTAATAATTAGAAAATCTCTTGGCAAGGTATGAAAACTGGAAGTCCTATCCTTGTTATCCTTATCAATGGTGATGAGAATTATATTTTTGCTACCACTCAGTCAACCTCTAACCATGAAGGTAAGTTAAGTGGACAAATCAATTTAACACCTAAAGTCCTAGTCAACTCCTTAAGGAAAGACTAGAGTTATAGAAATCTAAATTAATCAGCAAAGGTAACAATTATCAATCACGATGAGTTTGACAACTCAAGAGTCACCAATTAATCGACCAAAGCCAAAAGGGAAAAATCTAAATTATTTGTATAATAAATAGAAGAAAGCAATCATGAGTCTGAAATACCTCCAATTATATTAATTAAGAAAATCCTAACATGAAAAGTTCATAAACAAATAAAAGAGAAAATAAACAAAAAGAACATTGAACCTGTGATGAAGAAGATAAAAATATTCCTAATCCTAATCCTAAGAGAGAGGAGAGAGCCTCTCTCTCTAAAAACTACATCTAAATTATGAAAAGTGAATTATGATCTGATCTGAAGTATGAATGATGAATGAATGGATTCCCTCACTTTATAGACTTTAATCTGTGCTTTCTGGGCAAAAAACTGGGTCAGAAACAGCCCAAAAATTGCTCTGGCATGTACAGGTTGCGGAAAAGTGACGTGGAGGCGTCACCCACGTGTTTGCGTGGATTGAAGTTCGTAGATGCGATGCGGGCGCGTCATCCACGCGTCTGCGTTGCCTAACTTCGGGGAAACGATGGAAAATTATATATCGTTGCGAAGCCCCGTATATTAGCTTTCCAACTCAACTGGAACCTAATCATTTGGACCTCTGTAGCTCATGTTATGGTCGATTTAGTACCAAGAGGTCAAGTTGGACAGCTTTAGTAGTTCCTTCAGTTCCTTGTATTCCTTCCAGTTTTGCATGCTTCCTTTCCATCCTCTAAGCCATTCCTGCCCTATAATCTCTGAAATCACTTAACACACATATCAAGGCATCGAATGGTAATAAGAGAGGATTAGACATAGCAAAATTAAGACCAAAGAAGCATGTTTTCAATCATAGCACAGAATCAGGAAGGAAAATATAAAATATGCAAATCATATGAATAAGTGGGTAAAGAGTTGATAAAAACCACTCAATTGAGCACAAGATAAATCATAAAATAGTGGTTTATCAAACTCCCCACACTTAAACATTAGCATGTCCTCATGCTAAGCTCAAGAGAAGCTATAAAGGACTGAAGAGGAATGATAGAGAGTATGAAATGCAACCTATCTATGTGAATGCAACTACATGCAAAAATGATTCTACCTACTTGGTTAAAAGTAAATAAGTTCTCCAAGACAAATATGAATCAAATTCCACTAATTCAAATCGTACAATAAAAAGTAAGTGAACTTGTAAGCAGATAGCTCATGAAAGCAGGGAACATAGAATCAAGCATTGAACCCTCAGTGGTAGTGTATATCACTCTAATCGCTCAAGTGTCTAGGGTCAATCACTCTACTCTTCCCTAGTCATGCTTTCTAAACCTTGTTCTTCATCTAACCAATCAACAAATATTTAGCATACCAATGCAAACATCATGAGGTCTTTTCAGGGTTGTAATGGGGCT
>NC_029780.3:51173265-51177197 GCF_000817695.3 Arachis duranensis | reverse complement strand
ATGTGCATTGATTCTTTTTATTTTGCATTTGGGGTAATATTTTTTTTGTATCCCCTTATTTAATTACTTGATATTTTTTATTTTTTTTATCAATGTACATGGTAATTTAATTATTTTGATTTCACATGAGTATGCTTCCCAAATTTTCAAATAACTTATTCAATTTAATTCCCTACTTTTTTCTATCATCCCATGTTCCCATAAAATTCCCCACACTTAAATTATACACAATATCTATCTTAAGCTAACCAATGATTCAACTTGGGATATTTTTATTTTGTTTTTCTGCTTAAGGCTAGTAATGTGGTTATAGAATAGAAGGGGATTAAAAAGCTCAAAGTGGCTAACAAGGGAGACATAAAAGGGTAGGCTTATTTGGGATAAGTGAGCAAAAACAAGTAATGGCCTCAATCATATGCAAGCATGTAAATACACTAAATAATGGACATATAGAATAGAACAAAGCAAAGATTGCAATTATAGAGAAGATAACACACAAGAAAAAAATAGTTATGGTTTAAATAATGTAACTATGTATTTAGGCTCAAAGTTTTCACGGATTGTGTGTTCTTTAGCTCAAAAACCATGTTCCAATTACAACTTCCAAACAAATTTAACACATAGAAATTTTTTAAATTTTTTAAATTTAAATTTGTGAAATTTTTCAAAAATAGGGTCTTAAAAAGAAACTTATTATTTTTCAACCAAGTAGTACTTAAATGCAAACAATCAATACACATGCCAATCTATTATGCAATGCAACAATGAACAAACAAAGAAAATAGAATATTGGTGTTGAGAAGAGAATAACTAACCCGTGGAGATCGGTATCGACCTCCCCACACTTAAAGATTGCACCGTCCTCGGTGCATGCTAAGATGTACAAGTAGACGGGCTGCTCCAACTGATGTCTTTCTCTATAGATTGTGCAGATTGACTTTCCTGTCTTCCCATTAAGAAGCTTTTTCTCTCTCTTCGTGGTGGCCATCCTGAAAGGAGAGAAAAAGGAAGGAAAGTAACCCAAAAATAAAGATAAGAACATAAATAAAATATGGGTGTTAATGCCAAATAATAAAGGTCTCAATTACATGGTAGCTACAACATGCAAGTGAAAAAATAGTGGAAGCAAATGGCATATCAATAGTGCAAAAGTTGCAACAATGGGAAAGAGAGTGTGGATAATGCAAGATAGTGTAAGTGCATATCAATGCAAAAGGAATATCAATATTATAAAAATTAGCATTGACTTAAGAATAATGCCCAATCAGAATAAAACAAGTCATGAAGCACCAGAATAATTCAAGAAAAGATGCAATAGTTGAAGAAGAGAATTTTAACACCAATGGAAAAGAAAAAGAAAGTAAGAAAGGAGGAAGAAAGAAATAAGAAGGGAAAGAAGAATTACGATTTGGGAAAGAAAAGATAAGATATTTGGCTGATTTGGATAAGATGTGCGGCGCTAGTGACGCGGACGCATGAGTGACGCGTTTGCGCGGATAGCGCTTCTATGAAATGACGCGGACGCGTCATCCACGCAGTCGCGTGGATCAATTTGTGGCATTAGCGCGAGGGCAGCCTCGCGGTCGGGCAACTCTTTGTTTGAAATTCATATTGCCAAATCTTTGGGTGGCGCAGTCGCGTAGTTGACGCGATCGCGTGGATGGCCTAAATTTGAAAACGGTGCGGACGCGTGGGCACGCGTACGCGTGGCAGGGCTTGTGCTTCTAGCACGAGTCTAGCCCAATTCTAGCTCAACTTACGACCATACACCTTTTTTACGTCGAAACACAGGGTCACGCGTTCACGTGTGTGACGCGGATGCGTGGGGAGGCTATTGTACGAATGATGTGATTGCGTCACCTACGCGGTCGCGTGGGTCAAGTTGTGCCAGAGGCACGCCTCCAGCCACACTTTCGCGTGACTCTCTGTTCATTTTATTTTCTTTCCAACGCACCTTTGACGCGGACGCGTCGACGATGCTGGCGCGTCGCGTGCATGTTTTTTTTATGCAGTATGCAGAATGTAATGAATGTTATGCACAATTCCAGGTTCAATCAAAATTCAAAATAGACTAAACCGAAAAAGGAACGATCATACCATGGTGGGTTGTCTCCCACCTAGAACTTTTGGTTAAAGTCCTTAAGTTGGACATTCTCGTGAGCTCCTTATTATGGTGGCTTGTGCTTGTATTCATCCAAGAATCTCCACCAGTGTTTGGAATTCTCACAGCCTCCGGGATCCCAAACTAGGCATAAAGAGCCTTCAAGCAAGTTGAAGCAAGTGACAAGGCCCCAAGAGTGTTGATTACTGGACTGAATTCCGAGGTCCCAAACCTTGCTTTTGCACCCGTTTTTGTGTAGATCATCATGATTCCATCCGGTGGCACGCAATTGAAATTCTCACTAAGGCATCCAAACAACTTCCTAGACTCATTCAGTTGAGATCTACACCAACCTTTGCATTTAAAATCAAAGCTTCCAACCATAATGAACCTTGCAGGACAATCTTACCACTGACCATCTTCCTCTTCCTCTTAATGCCACAAAGAGCTCTAAGTTGACCATCCGTCTCCAGTAGCCCATATTCAAGTGGAATTAGAAAGCTAAAGTATATAAATTTTACCCACTTTAATGTTGTGAAGGATGATGGCAACTTAGGGGGGTGTTGCTAATGAACGTGCAAGCTCCACTCCCTTGTGCTCTTCTTTGACATCTTCCACCTCTTTGCAAGCTTCTTCAATTTCAACCTCTTCCTCTTGGTAGCTTTTTTCTGATTCAATTTCTTCTTCATTATTCACCAAGGGCATGGGAGGTTGTGATTCTTCTTCTGTAATCTCCATGTCAAGTCCAATGGGAGAGGATTCAAATGTAGATAAGAATTCAGTAATGATTGAATCCATCTCTTGATCGTCCCCTTCAAAGTCTTCAACCATGACATGCCTTGGAGGTTGTACACCCTCCACAACATTAAATTCAAACTCCTTAGAAGGGGGCTCTGTGACTTGAGTTTCCCATGGAGGTTTCGCATCTCCTAAGTCTTCTACCACTTCTTCCTCTTCAATGGCAGGCATAGCTTCTTCCAATTGTTCCAATACAAAGTCATGCTGCTCACTGTCCACTGGAGTTTCCAACTTCTCCTTCACGCCACGTTCTTCAGTAGATTCTTCACATGAAGCCATGGGGGTTTGTTGAGTGTCTGAACGTTTGGAAGATAATTGATTTATTGCTTGCTCCAGTTGATGAAGGGTTGCATGAAATTGATCTATTGATTCTTCGAAGCGAACCTGTGATTTTTGGCTTGATGGATATGGACATGGTGCATAGGGGAGTGGTGGTTCTTGGGAGTAATCGGATTTGCGTTGGGGCGGATAAGGATCATACAGTGGCGAATAGTGAAAAGAAACTTGTGAGTATGGTGGTTCGAAGCTAAATTGAGAAGATGGTCTCTGAGCATAGGGTGGGGCTTGTTGGTAGCTACAAGGGGGTCCACCATATCTATCAGCTTGGTATGCATTGTAGAATGGTCCTTGTCCATGATATCTAGGAAGGTTTTGTTGCCTAAAGGGGTGATCAGATCCTCTTGGCTCCATCCAACTTCGATTGCTTTGACCGTGATGCATAGTCCTGTGATAGCTTCCATTCCTTTCAACAAAATTGGAACCAAACTCAAAGCGAGAGGGGTGAGAATTCATAGTAGCTATCATAAATAAGAAGGGAAAACAAAAACAAATAAACAAGTAAAAGAAAAATATTTACAATAACCAATAATAAGGCCACGTTTGCAATTCCCCGGCAACGACGCCATTTTGACGAATGGATTTTTGCTAGTAAAGAATCACTACAACAAATTCGGGCTGAGGCAACCCTTTAAAAACGTTGCTTATAATAAGAGAAAGTGTTGCCTTTGATAAAAGGCAACACTTTCCGACAAAA
>NC_029780.3:51171974-51172603 GCF_000817695.3 Arachis duranensis | reverse complement strand
TACCTCAAGTATTAATGCAATTCTATTCTTTTTTATTCAAATCTCTCTTATTCTTATTCCAAGATATTCATTCGGTACCCAAGAACATGATGAATGGATGATTAAGTGACGCTCATTATCATTCTCACTTATGAACGCACGTGATTGACAACCACTTCCGTTCTACATGCAACAGAGCTTGAATGTATATCTCTTAGATTCCCCAACAGAATCTTCGTGGTATAAGCTAGATAGATGGTAGCATTTATGAGGATCCGGAAAGTCTCACCTTGTCTGTGGTATTCCGAGTAGGATCCTGGGAATCCGGAAAGTCTCACCTTATCTGTGGTATTCCGAGTAGGATTCCGGTAATGAATGACTGTGACGTGCTTCAGACTCGCAAGTGCTGGGCGTTAGTGACAGACGCAAAAGAATCAAGGGATTCTATTCCAGTAGGAGCGGGAACCAACCAGTGATTAGCCGTGCTGTGACAGAGCACGTGAGCGTAGTTTTCACTGCGAGGATGGGATGTAGCCTTCGGCCAGGTGATGCCTCCAGACGATTAGCCATGCGAGTGACAGCCGCAGAGGATCATTTTCCCGAGAGGATTGAAAGTAGCCACCGCTGATGGTGAACCCCTATACACAGCT
>NC_029780.3:51163572-51164354 GCF_000817695.3 Arachis duranensis | reverse complement strand
CAATTGGCGCGCTCTCAACGGCGTTGGAAAGTAGACATCCAGGGCTTTCCAGAAATATATAATAGTCCATACTTTATTCGGGAATTGATGACGTAACATGGCGTTGAACGCCAAGTACATGCTACTGTCTGGAGTTAAACGCCAGAAAAACGTCATGATCTGGAGTTGAACGCCCAAAACACGTCATAACTTGGAGTTCAACTCCAAGAGAAGCCTCAGCTCGTGGATAGATCAAGCTCAGCCCAAGCATATACCAAGTGGGACCCGGAAGTGGATTTATGCATCAATTACTTACTCATGTAAACCCTAGTAGCTAGTTTATTATAAATAGGACTTTTTATCAGTGTATTAAACATCTTGGGACGATTAGTTCTCAGATCATGAGGGCTGGCCATTCGGCCATGCCTGAACCTTTTACTTATGTATTTTCAACGGTGGAGTTTCTGCACACCATAGATTAAGGGTGTGGAGCTCTGCTGTACCTCAAGTATTAATGCAATTCTATTTTCTTTTATTCGAATCTCTCTTCTTCTTATTCCAAGATATTCATTCGTACCCAAGAACATGATGAATGTGATGATTAAGTGATGCTCATTATCATTCTCACTTATGAATGCACGTGATTGACAACCACTTCCGTTCTATATGCAACAGAGCTTGAATGTATATCTCTTAGATTCCCCAACAGAATCTTCGTGGTTTAAGCTAGATAGATGGCGGCATTTATAAGGATCCGGAAAGTCTCACCTTGTCTGTGGTATTCCGAGTAGGATCCTGGGAAT
>NC_029780.3:51123967-51163472 GCF_000817695.3 Arachis duranensis | reverse complement strand
CCCTAAAAGTAGCTTGAACTTACTAAAAACTACCTAAAAACAATGCCAAAAAGCGTATAAATTATCCGCTCATCACAGACAAATCCATGAAAAAGGCTTATGGACAGGTAGAGGACGTGCTAGTAAAGGTCAAAGGCCTTTACATCCCTGCTGATTTCATAATCCTAGACACTGGGAAGGAGAAGGATGAATCCATCATCCTTGGCAGAGCCTTCCTAGCCACAGCAAAAGCTGTAATTGATGTTGACAGAGGAGAGTTGGTCCTTCAATTGAATGAGGACTATCTTGTGTTTAAAACTCAAGGATCTCCCTCTGCAACCATTGAGAGGAAGCATGAAAAGCTTCTCTCAATGCAAAGTCAAACAAAGCCCCCCACAGTCAAACTCTAAGTTTGGTGTTGGGAGGCCACAACCAAACTCTAAGTTTGGTGTTGAACCCCCACATCCAAACTCTAAGTTTGGTGTTGGGAGGTCCCAACAATGCTCTGAATATCTGTGAGGCTCCATGAGAGCTCACTGTCAAGCTACTAACATTAAAGAAGCGCTTATTGGGAGGCAACCCAATTTTATTTATCTATGTTATTTTCTTTTTTTTGGTTGATGATCATGTGGAGTCACAAAAACAATTGCAAAAATTCAAGAAAAATAAAAAATAGCATTAAAAATAGCACACCCTGGAGGAGAAACTTACTGGCATTTAAACGCCAGTAAGGGTAGCAGAATGTGCGTTTAACGCCCAGTCTGGCACCATTCTGAGTGTTAAACGCCAGAAAGAAGCACCAAATTGGGCGATAAACGCCAGAAAGAAGCAATAAACTGGCATTAAACGCCAGAAACATGTTGCAGCTTGGTGTTTAACGCCAGGAAAGGAATAAAAGCTGGCGTTTAACGCCAGAAACAAGCAGCAGTTTGGTGTTAAACGCAATGATTGCACACTAAGGGCGTTTACACGCCTAATTGGAGCAGGGATGAGAAATCCTTGATCCCTCAGGATCTGTGGACTCCACAGGATCCCCCACCTACCCCCTCTGTCTCCTACCCTTCCACAGCACTCTTCCCCAAATACCCCTCACCAATCAACTCATTCACTCTTCCCCATCACCTCTTCGCCACACACATCCATCTCCTCTTCCACAAAAGTCCCACCTACCTCACTTTAAAAATTCAAAATCTTTTCCCTCCCATACGCAACCCTAATGGCCGAAACCTAACCCCCTCACTCCTATATAAACCCCTCTTCACTCCTTCATTTTCACACATCACCACCAATACTTCTACCCCTTGGCCGAACCACTATCTCCCTCCATCTCCTCCATTTTCTTTTTCTCCCCCTTCTTTCTTTCTTCTTTTGCTCGAGAACGAGCAAATATTTTAAGTTTGGTGTGGTAAAAGCATTGCTTTTTGTTTTTCCATAACCATTTATGGCATCTAAGGCCGGAAAAACCTCTAGAAAGGAAAGGGAAGACAAAAGCTTCCACCTCTCAGTCACGGAGAGATTCATCTCAAAGGTCCATCAAGACCACTTCTATGAAGTTGTGGCAAAAAAGAAGGTGATCCCTGAGGTCCCTTTCATGCTCAAGAAAAATGAGTATCCGAAGATCCAACATGAAATCCGAAGAAGAGTTTGGAAAGTTCTCTCCAACCCCATTCAACAAGTCGTGATCTTAATGGTTCAAGAGTTCTATGCCAATGCATGGATCACTAGGAACCATGATCAAAGTATGAACCCAAATCCAAAGAATTGGCTTACAATGGTTCGGGGGAAATACTTAGATTTCAGTCCAAAAAATATAAGGTTGGCGTTCCACTTGCCAATGATGCAAGAAAACGCACACCCCTACACTAGAATGGTCAACTTTAACCAAAGGTTGGACGAAGTCTTCGTGGACATATGTGTGGAAGGAGCTCAATGGAAAAGAGACTCAAGAGGCAATCCGGTTAAATTGAGAAGACCGGACCTTAAGCCTGTGGCTAGAGGATGGTTGGAGTTCATCTAATGCTCTATCATTCCTACTAGCAACCGATCTGAAGTGACTGTGGATTAGGCTATCATGATCCATAGTATCATGATTGGGGAGGAAGTGGAAGTTCATGAGATCATACCTCTAGAACTCTACAAGGTGGTTGACAAGTCATCCACCTTGGCAAAGTTAGCCTTTCCTCATCTCATTTGTCATCTAAGCAATTTAGCTGGGATTGACATAGAAGGAGACAACCTCATTGAAGAGGACAAGCCCATCACTAAGAAAAGGATGGAGCAAACAAGAGAGCCCATTCAAGGACCTTAACAAGAGCATGAGGAAGATCCTCATCAAGAAATCCCTGAGATGCCTCAAGGGATACAATTTCCTCCATACAACTATTGGGAACAACTCAACACCTCCTTGGAAGGCTTGAGTTACAACATAGACCAACTAAGGGTGGAGCACCAAGAGCACTCCATCATTTTCCATGAGATTAGAGAAGACCAAAGAGCTATGAGAGAGGAGCAACAAAGGCAAGGAAGAGACATAGAGGAGCTTAAGAGCACCATTGGTTCTTCAAGAGGAAGATGCCACCCTCACTAAGGTGGACTCATTCCTTAATCTCCTTGTCTATTTATTTTTCTGTTTTCGGTTTTGAGCTTTATGTTTGGCTATGCTTTGTGTCTTCACTACATGATCATTAGTGTCTAGTGTCTATGTCTTAAGGCTATGAATAATTCCATGAATCCGTCACCTCTCTTAAATGAAAAATGTGCTTAATTACAAAAGAACAAGAAGTACTTGGATTTCAAATTTTATCTTGAAATTAGTTTAATTATTTTGATGTGGTGGAAATACTTTTTGTTTTCTGAATGAATGCTTGAACAGTGCATATTTTTTATAGTGAAGTTTATGAATGTTAAAATTGTTGGCTCTTGAAAGAATGATGAACAAGGAGAAATGTTATTGAT
Source organism: Arachis duranensis (assembly GCF_000817695.3). NCBI lineage: Eukaryota > Viridiplantae > Streptophyta > Magnoliopsida > Fabales > Fabaceae > Arachis > Arachis duranensis. The sequence continues at coordinate 51,160,538 of NC_029780.3, read as the reverse complement.
AATCTAAAAAAGTATGAAATTGATTCTTAAAGCAAGAAAAAGCAGTGAATAAGAAAGCTTGAAAAAAAAAGTGGCGAAAATTAAAAGAAAAAGAAAGAAAAAGAAAAAGCAAGCAGAAAAAGCCAATAGCCCTTAAAACCAAAAGGTAAGGATAAAAAGGATCCAAGGCTTTGAGCATTAATGGATAGGAGGGTCCAAGGAAATAAAATCTAGGCCTAAGCGGTTAAATAAAGCTATCCCTAACCATGTGCTTGTGTCATGAAGGTCCAAGTGAAAAGTTTGAGACTGAGTGGTTAAAGTCATGATCCAAAGCATAAAAAAAAGAGTGTGCTTAAGAACTTTGCACACCTCTAATTTGGGACTTTAGCAAAGCTAAGTCACAATCTGAAAAGGTTCACCCAATTATGTGTCTGTGGCATTTATGTATTCGGTGGTAATACTGGAAAACAAAGTGCTTAGGGCCACGATCAAGACTCATAAAGTAACTGTGTTCAAGAATCAACGTACTAAACTAGGAGAATCAATAACACTATCTAAAATTTTTAGTTTCTATAGATGCCAATCATTCTGAATTTCAAAGGATAAAGTGAGATACCGAAACTGTTCAGAAGCAAAAAGCTACTAGCCCCGTTCATCTAATTGGGACAAAGTTTCATTGATATTGTGAGATTCATTGTATGTTCTCTTCTTTTTATCCTATTTTGTTTTCAGTTGCTTGGGGACAAGCAACAATTTAAGTTTGGTGTTGTGATGAGCGGATAATTTATACGCTTTTTGGCATTGTTTTCATATAGTTTTTAGTATGATTTAGTTAGATTTTAGTATATTTTTATTAGTTTTTAAGCAAAATTCACATTTCTGGAATTTACTATGAGTTTGTGTGTTTTTCTGAGATTTCAGGTATTTTCTGGCTGAAATTGAGGGACCTGAGCAAAAATCTGATTCAGAGGCTGAAGAAGGACTACTGATGCTGTTGGATTCTAACCTCCCTGAACTCGAAATGGAATTTTTGGAGTTACAGTAGTCCGAATGGCACTCTCTCAGCTGCGTTGGAAAGTATACATCCAGGGCTTTCCAGCAATATATAATAGTCCATACTTTGCTCGAGTTTAGACGACACAAACTGGCGTTCAACGCCAGCGTTCTGCCATATTCTGGCGTTAAACGCCAGAAACAAGTTGCAAGCTAGAGTCAAACGCCAGAAACAAGTTACAAACTGGTGTTTAACTCCAAGGAAGACCTCTACACGTGAAAGCTTCAATGCTCAGCCCAAAGACACACCAAGTGGACCCGGAAGTGGATTTTTGCATCATTTACTTGTTTATGTAACCCTAGTAACTAGTTTAGTATAAATAGAACTTTTTACTATTGTATTAGGGATCTTTGGACGAGCTTTTGGAACATCTTGGATCATTGTTAGTCCATAGACATTGGGGGCTGGCCTCACAGCCATGCCTACCTTATTTTCACTTATGTATTTTCAACAGTGGAGTTTCTACACACCATAGATTGAGGTGTGGAGCTTTGCTGTTCCTCGAGTATTAATGCAAAGTACTACTATTTTCTATTCAATTCATGCTAATTCTTATTCTAAGATATTCATTCACACACAAGAACATGATGAATGTGATGATTATGTGACACTCATCACCATTCTCACTTATGAACGCGTGATTGACAACCACTTCCGTTCTACATGAAAACAAGCTTGAATGTATATCTCTTGGGTTTTTAATCAACGATTCACATTACCTCCTTTCTGACAATGGGGCATCAAAATCCGAAATTAGAATTTTCGTGGTATAGGCTAGAATCCATTGGCAACATTCCTGAGATTCGAAAAGTCTAAACCTTGTCTGTGGTATTTCGAGTAGGATCTGGGATGGAATGACTGTGACGAGCTTCAAACTCACGACTGCAGGGTGTGGTGACAGACGCAAAAGGATAGTAAATCCTACTCCTACACGATCGAGTACCAACAGCTGATTAGCCATACGATATCTGTGCATGGTATTTTTCATCCGAGACGAGAAATCTGACAGTTGATTAGCCGTACAGAAACCGTAGAGGACCATTTTCACTGAGAGGATGGGAAGTAGCCGTTGACAACGGTGACACCCAACATACAGCTTGCCATAGAAATGAGTATGAAGGATTGGATGAAGACAATAGGAAAGCAGAGATTCAAAAGTAACAACGCATCTCCAAACACTTATCTGAAATTCCCACCAATGAATTACATAAGTATCTCTATCTTTATTTTATGCTTATTTATCTTTTAAATTATTAAAACTCCATAACCATTTGAATCCGCCTGACTGAGATTTACAAGATGACCATAGCTTGCTTCAAGCCGGCAATCTCCGTGGGATCGACCTTTACTCGCGTAAGGTTTTATTTCTTGGACGACCCAGTGCACTTGCTGGTTAGTTGTACCGGAGTTGTGTCTTTAATATTTCAAAAATATATGCATTGTGTTCTTCTTGATCTTCAAGTTGTTCTTGATGATTTTTCTTGTTTGATCTTTAAATTTTCTTGTTTTGTGTCTTTTCTTGTTTTTCTTGTGCATTTTGGAATTCATGGTGTCTAAACATTAAAAATTTTTAAGTTTGGTGTCTTGCATGTTTTTCTTTTCTTAAAAATTTTCAAAAATATGTTCTTGATGTTCATCTTGATCATCAAAGTGTTCTTGGTGTTCATCTTGACATTCAAAGTGTTCTTGCATGTATTATTTGTTTTGATCTTAAATTTTTATGTCTTGTGCATTTTGTTGTTGTTCTCTTTCTTCATTAATCCAAAAAAAATCCAAAATAATATCTTTTCCTTATTTTACTCAAAAATTTCGGAATTTTGAGTTGAGTTAGTCAAAGATTTTTAAAATTTAGTTGTTTCTTGTTAGTCAAGTCAAATTTTTAGTTTAAGAATTCTATCTTTTCAAATCTTTTTCAAAATCAAATATTTTTCATTTTTCTTTTATGTTTTTTTTCAAATTTTTTTAAAATTAATTTTCAAAATCTTTTTCTTAATTTTATTTCATAATTTTATCAACTTTAATTTCAAAAATCAAATCTTCTTAATTTCTTTTTCAACTAACTACTTGACTTGTTTGTTTTAATTTTAAAAAGTTTACTATTTATTATCTTTTTCAAAACCACCTAACTACTTTTCCACTTCTCATTTTTCGAAAACAACTAGCCACTTTTTCAAAATTCTTTTTAATTAACTGACTATTTTAAATTCTAATTTTATTTCATTTCTTTTAATATTTTCGAATACTAACCAATAATTAAAATAAAAACAAAAATATTTTTCTTTTCTTTTAATTAATATTCGAATACTTTCTCTCTCATCTCTTTTTATTTATTTTATTTATTTACTAACACTTCTCTTCTACTCATAATTCAAACCCCCCTCTCTCTCTCTCTCTGTGTTCAAATTTCTTCTTCTTTCTTCATTCTATTCTTCTTTTTCTCTGACACATAAAGGAATCTCTATACTGTGACATAGAGGATTCCTCTTCTTTTCTATTCTCTTCTTTTTCATATGAGCAGGAATAGGGATGAAGACATTCTTGTTGTAGCTGATCATGAACCTGAAAGGACTCTGAAGAGGAAGCTAAGAGAAGCTAAAGCACAACACTCTGGAGAGGACCTAGCAAAAAATTTTAAAAAAGAAGCAGATATGGCAGCCGAACCTAATAACAATGCTAGAGATGCAAGGAAGATGCTTGGTGACTTTACTGCACCAACTTCTAACTTCTATGGAAGAAGCATCTCAATTCCTGTAATTGGAGCAAACAACTTTGAGCTTAAGCCTCAATTAGTTTCTCTAATATAGTAGAATTGCAAGCTTCATGGACTTTCATAGTCTCTAATCTAACTAAGACCACTACAGTTTCATGATTGAAACAAGGTCCTTCATTAGAAATTTGGAGGCACAAGTAGGTCAGCTGAGTAAAAGAGTTACTGAACACCCTCCTAGTACTCTCCCAAGCAATACAGAAGAGAATCCAAAGAGAGAGTGCAAGGCCATCAATATACCTAAAGTGGCCAAACCTATAGAGGAGCAAGTTGCTTGGTATCTTGGAGCAATCATGAAGCTGAATGCCAAGCTATTTGGTAATGAGACTTGGGAGGATGAACCTCCATTGCAAATCAATGAACTGAATGCCTTGGTTCAGCAAGAATTACCTTAGAAGAAACCGGATCCTGGAAGATTCTTAATACCTTGTACCATAGGCACCATGACCTGTGAGAAGGCTCTGTGTGACTTGGGGTCATGTCTAAACCTCAGGCCACTCTCTATAATGGAAAAACTAGGGATCTTTGAGGTACAAGCTATAAGAATCAATAAAACAAACTTATGGACTTGTAGAGGATGTCTTAGTGAATGTTAAAGGACTTTACATCCCTGCTGACTTCATAATCCTAGACACTGGGAAGGATGAGGATGAATCCATCATCCTTGGAAGACCCTTCCTAGCCACAGCAAGGGCTGTGATTGATGTGGACAGAGGAGAGTTAGTCCTTCAATTGAATGAGGACTACCTTATGTTTAAGGCTCAAGGATCTTTTTCTGTAAACATGGAGAAGAAGCATGAAAAGCTTCATCCAATTCTCTCCATACAGAGTCAAGCAGAGCCCCCATATTCAAACTCTAAGTTTGGTGTTGGGAGGCCACCATTAAGCTCTGAGTCGCTGTGAAACTCTCTAAGAGCTTACTGTCAAGCTATTGACGTTAAAGAAGCGCTTATTGGGATGCAACCCAATGTTATTTAATTATATTTATTTTTTATAGACATTTGTTTGCCATTGCCATGTTATATTTTCTTTAGGTTGATGATCATGTGGAGTCACAAAAATAGCTGCAGAATTAAAGTGGAATAAAAAACAACATAAAAAATAGCACACCCTGGAGGACAGGCTTAAACGCCAGTAAGATAGCAAAATGGGCGTTTAACGCCCAAGCAGGCAGCATTCTCGGCGTTCAGAAAAACGTCCAGTAAAGAAGGATTACTGGCGTTTAACGCCCATCCAGAGAGGCAGTCAAGTGGGCGTTAGATGCCAGAATGGATAGCATTTTGGGCGTTTAATGCCAGGATGACACAAGGGAGGTAATTTTGTTTCCAATTCGATTTTTTTTCAATTTTTCATGTTTTAATTCATAATTTTTTTTTGCATCAAACATATTTTAAACGTTCATCTTTCAATTTCTATTTTCAAAAAAATTAATAATCTTTCCAATTCTTTTTACTTTTTCAATTCTTTTCAATTCCTTCCAAAATGTTTTCAAAACTTACATATCTTTTCAAATTCTTTTCAACTCTTTTTAATTTTTCTTATATACAGTAATAAGTTTTCAAAATCAATTGCATCATTCTTCTTTTACTCCCTTCTATCTTATTTTGCTCGAGGACGAGCAAACTTTTTAAGTTTGGTGTGGAAAAAAGATCTGCTTATTGTTTTTCCATAACCATTAATGGCAACTAAGGCCGGAAAAACCTCTAGGAAGAGGAAAGGGAAGGCAGTTGCTTCTAACTCTGAGTCATGGGAGATGGAGAGATTCATCTCAAAAGCTCATCACTAGAAAGAGGATGGAGCAAATAAGAGAGCCCTCTCATGGACCTCACCAAAGAGCCATGAGAGAAGAGTAACAAAGGCAAGGAAGAGACATAGAAGAGCTCAAGAACTCCATTGGTTCTTCAAGAGGAAGAAGAAGCCACCATTACTAAGATGGACCCGTTCTTTATTCTCCTTGTTTATTTTCTTTTCTGTTTTCGGTTTTTATGCTTTATGTTTTGACTATGTTTGTGTCTTCATTACATGATCATTAGTGTCTAGTGTCCATCTCTTAACGCTATGAATGTTCCATGAATCTTTCACCTTTCTTAAATGAAAAATGCTTTCGGAAAAAGAAAAAGAAGTACATGAATTTCGAATTCTTTCTTGAAAATAGTTTAATTATTTTGATGTGGTGGCAATAATTTTTGTTTTCTGAATGAATGCTTGAACAATGCATAATTTTTGATAGTGAAGTTTATGAATGTTAAAATTGTGGCTCTTGAAAGAATAATAAAAAAAGAGAAATGTTATTGATAATCTGAAAAATCATAAAATTGATTCTTGAAGCAAGAAAAAGCAGTGAAAAACACAAAGCTTGCGAAAAAAAAATGGAAAAAATGAATAAAAAGAAAGAAAAAGAAAAAGCAAGCAGAAAAAGCCAATAGCTCTTTAAACCAAAAGGCAAGAGAAAAAAGCCAGTAACCCTTTAAACTAAAAGGCAAGGATAAAGAGGATCCAAGGCTTTGAGCATCAGTGGATAGGAGGGCCCAAAGGAATAAAATCCTGGCCTAAGCAGCTAATCAAGCTGTCCCTAACCATGTGCTTGTGTCATGAAGGTCCAAGTGAAAAACTTGAGACTGAGTGGTTAAAGTTGTGATCCAAAGAAAAAAAAGAGTGAGCTTAAGAACTTTGGGCACCTCTAACTAGGGACTCTAGCAAAGCTGAGTCACAATCTGAAAAGGTTCACCCAGTTATGTGTCTGTGGCATTTATGTATCCGGTGGTAATATTGGAAAATAAAATGCTTAGGGTCACGGCCAAGACTCATAAAGTAGTTGTGTTCAAGAATCAACATATTAAACTAGTGGAATCAATAACAACATCTGAATTATGAGTTCCTATGGTTGCCAATCATTCTAAACTTCACAGGATAAAGTGAGATGCCAACACTGTTCAGAAGCAAAAAGCTACTAGTCCTACTCATTTGTGCACAAAATTGTGATCTCTAACAACGGCACCAAATTACTTGGTGCACGCGATTGTAATCTCAACACTTTCCTCACAATTCCACACAACTAACCAATAAGTGCACTGAGTCGTCCAAGTAATACCTTACGTGAGTAAGGGTCGATCCCATGGAGATTGTTGGCTTGAAGCAAGCTATGGTCATCTTGTAAATCTCAGTCAGGCGTATTCAAATGGTTATGATGCTTTGATAATTAAAAGATAAATAGACATAAAATAAAGATAGAGATACTTATGTAATTCAATGGTGGGAATTTCAGATAAGCGTATGGAGATGCGTTATTCCTTTTGAATCTCTGCTTTTCTACTGTCTTCATTCAATCATTCATACTCCTTTCTATGGCAAGCTGTATGTTGGGGATCACCATTATCAATGGCTACCTCCCGTCCTCTCAGTGAAAATGGTCCTCTACGGTTTCTGTATGGCTAATCAACTGTCAGATTTCTCGTCTCGGATGAAAAATACCAGGCACAGCTACCGCATGGCTAATCAGCTGTCGGTTCTCGATCGTGTTGGAATAAGATCCAATGATCCTTTTGCATCTGTCCCAGATCCTACTCGAAATAAGAACAAGGAAATCAAAGAACAGGTCCACCTTAGTGATGGCGGCTAGTTCTTCCTCTTGAAGATCCAATGGAACACCTGAGCTCCTCTATGTCTCTTTCTTGCCTTTGTTGCTCCTCCCTCATAGCTCTTTGATCTCGTCTAATCTCATGGAGAATGATGGAGTGCTCTTGGTGCTCCACCCTTAGTTGGTCCATGTTGTAACTCAAGCCTTCTAAAGAGGTGTTGAGTTGCTCCCAATAGTTATGTGGAGGAAAATGCATCCCTTGAGGCACCTCAGGGATTTGTTGATGAGGAATTTCCTCATGCTCTTGTTGAGGTCCATGAGTGAGCTCTCTTGTTTGCTCCATCCTCTTTCTAGTGATGGGCTGTTGAGAGAGAGAGAGAGAGAATGAGTTGAGATTAGTGGGGATCCTGTGGGGTCCACAGATCTTAAGGTGTCAAGGATTTCTCATCCGTGCACCATTTAGGCGTGTAAACGCTCTCTGTATGCAATACTGGCATTTAACGCCAGAGTGCTACCTATTTCTGGCATTGAATGCCAGCTTTTATACCTTTCCTGGTGGTGCACAAAATTGCAATCACACTTGCAATTCCGCACAACTAACCAGCAAGTGCACTGGGTCGTCCAAGTAATACCTTACATGAGTAAGGGTCGATCCCACGGAGATTGTCGGCTTGAAGCAAGCTATCATTACCTTGTAACTCTTAGTCAGGAGATTGATAATGAAAAGGGTTTTTTGTTTGCAATGTAATAAAAGAGCATGAAATAAAAGGTACTTGTGATTCAAAAATGGAGAACAGGTTGGAGTTTTGGAGATACTTTGTCATCTGAATCTCTGCTTTCTTACTGTCTTCTTCTTCATGCATGCAAGGCTCCTTCCATGGCAAGCTGTATGTAGGGTGTCACCATTGTCAATGGCTACTTTCCATCCTCTCAGTGAAAATGGTGCATGTGCACTGTCACCGCACGACTAATCATCTGTTAGTTCTCGATCATGTTGGAATAAAATCCAGTGATCTTTTTGCATCTGTCACTATGCCCAACACTCGCGAGTTTGAAGCTCGTCACAGTCATCCCTTCCCAGATCCTACTCAGAATACCACAGACAAAGTTTAGACTTTTCGGATCTCAGGAATGGCCACCAATAATTCTAGCTTATACCACGAAGACTTTGGATGCACAAGTTCGAACACTCTGTTGTCAGGTGAGGTACTCAAATTTGTGAACCAGGAACCCAAGAGATAGAACAGAGGTGGTTGTCAGGCACGCATTCATAAGTTCAGAATGGTGATGAGTGTCATGGATCATCACATTCATCATGTTTAAGTGCGAATGAATATCTTAGAACGAAAGCAAGCGTGATTGAATAGAAAGCAGTGGTAATTGCATTAATCCATCGAGACACAGCAGAGCTCCTCACCCCCAACAATGGAGTTTAGAGACTCATGCCGTAGAAGTAGTGCAGAAATCCACTTCTGGGGCCCACTTGGTGTGTGCTTGGGCTGAGCATTGGAGCTTTCACGTGCATAGGCTATTCTTGGAGTTAAACGCCAGCTTTGGTGCCAGTTTGGGCCTTTAACTCCAACTTTTATGCCAGTTCTGGCGTTTTGAGGCTAGAAAAGGGCAGAGAGCTGGCATTTTGACACCAGTTTACATCATCAAAACTCGCTCAAAGTATGGACTATCATATATTGCTAGAAAGCCCTGGATGTCTAATTTCAAACGCAATTGAAAGTGCACCATTTGAAGTTTTGTAGCTCCAGAAAATCCACTTCGAGTTTAGGGAGGTCAGAATCCAATAGCATCTGCAGTCCTTTTTCAGCCTCTGAATCAGACTTTTGCTCAGGTCCCTCAATTTCAGCCAGAAAATACCTGAAATCATAGAAAAATACACAAACTCATAGTAAAGTCCAGAAATATAATTTTTGCACAAAAACTAATAAAAATATACTAAAAAGTGGTTAAATCCTTTTAAAAACTATATGAAAATACCCCCAAAAAGCGTATAAAATATCCGCTCATCACAACACCAAACTTAAACTGTTGCTTATCCTCAAGCAACTAGATGAATGAAATAGGCCAAAAATAAAATCAAGAGGCAATAGCATCTCCAAGTGTACATGAAGCTCAAATTCTAATTAGATGAGCGGGACTAGTAGCTTTTTGCTTCTGAATAATTTTGGCATCTCCATTTATCCTTTGAAGTTCTGAATGGCTGGCATCTATAGAAACTCCGAATTCAAATAGTGTTATTGATTCTCCTAGTTTGGCATGTTGATTCTTGAACACAACTACTTTATGAGTCTTGGCTGTGGCCCTAAGCATTATGTTTTCCAGTATTACCACCGGTTACATAAATGCCACAGACACATGACTGAGTGAACCTTTTCAGATTGTGATCAGCTTTGCTAAAGTCCCCAGTCAGAGGTGTCCAGAGTTCTTAAGCACACTTTTTTTTGTGTTGGATCACGACTTTAACCACTCAGTCTCATGTCTTTTACTTGGACCTGCATGCCACAAGCACATGGTTAGGGACAGCTTGATTCAGCCACTTAGGACAGGATTTTATGCTTGTAGGCCCCCCTATCCATTGATTCTCAAAGCCTTGGATCCTCTTCACCATTGCCTTTTGGTTTAAAGGGTTATTGACTTGTTCTGCTTGCTTGCTTCTTTCTTTCTCTCTCTTTTGATTTGTTCTTCACTGCTTTCTCTTGCTTCAAGAATCAATTCTATGATTTTTTAGATTATCAAAAACATTTCTCTTTTTTTCATCATTCTTTCAAGAGCCAATAATTTTAACATTCATAAACTTCACTATCAAAATTTATTCACTGTTCAAGCATTCATTCAGAGAACAAAGAGTATTGTCACCACATATAAATAATTTGAATTTTTCTTATTAAGAACTCAAAAATAAAATTGCTTCCTTATTCAAAAAAAATCTGCTATTTTATTCATGTTTAATGATGATGAGAAAAATAAATTATAGCTTACATGGGGATAAAATTAAAAACGAAAAGTAAGGACACTCATTACTACTATTCCTATGACTCTAAAAATAGATTTCTAATAGCAGAGTTATCACAAAGTTAAGATTAGGACTCAACAACCTTTATTTTGGGAGGTGGATGCTCCTTCATTCTGTGGGGTGTCTGGCCCTTCAAGAGGTAGCTTCTGGCGCTTCAGCTCCTGCAGTTCACGCCCTTGCTTCTCCTGTTCTTTAAGCAGCTTGTATAGCATGCTATTTTGATTTTGCTGTTCTTCTTTCATTTGATCCATAGCTTCTTGCAGCTTAGTAATAGATGCTTCTAAGCGGTTCCAGTAGTCAATCTATGGGATTTCTGGGAGGAACTCTTGTGCCCTCCTTTTGATGGGAATGTCTTACACTTGTTGCCCTTCCATTCTCTTTTTTGTGATTGGGAGATCAACTGAGATATACTCATCTACTCCCATTCTTACTCCTTAATTTTTATATAGCAGAAAAATCAAGCTTGGGTAGGCCAATTTGGCTTCAGTGGAGTTCTTGTTTGCAATTGTATAAAGCTCACAAGCAATCAGGTGATGAACTTCCACTTCGTTTCCTATCATAATGCAATGGATCATCACTGCTCTTTTAACAGTGACCTCAGAGCGGTTGCTGGTGGGTAGTATAGAACGCCCAATAAAATCCAGCCAGCCTTTAGCAATTGGTTTGAGATCCCCTCTCTTGAGTTGAATTGGGACATTCTTTGTGTTGGTTACCCACTTGGCTCCAGGGATGCATATGTCCTCTAGAACTTGGTCCAAGCGCTTATCTTAATTCACAATTCTCCTGTTAAAGGATTCCGGGTCGTCTTGTAGTTGAGGCAACGTAAAGATCTCTCTTATGCTGTCATGGTGGAAGTAGATAATCCTCCCTCTGACCATAGTTCGGAAGGAATAGAAGGCGGTTCCAGACATTCTCTGTTTATCTGTTTACCACAGATTTGAGTAGAATTCCTGAACCATGTTTCTTCCCAGCCTCTATTTCGAATTTGCTCTTGGATCTCTGGATATTAATCTTCTTTCAGATCAAATTTAACTTCCGAGATCACTGAACTCAGATCCATTATTTTATATTAATGGTCTGCATGTTCTTTGGTTAAGAACCTCTCTTGCTTCCAAAGTGGTTTTAGAATATTCTTTTTCTTTCCTCTTGAGGTGGTTTGTTTTTCCTTGGGGGCCATGTTCTTGGTGAGTCTTGGCTCAGTGATCACGAAAAGCACACCAAACTTAGAGGTTTGCTTGTCCTCAAGCAAAAGAAAGGAAAGAAGAGGAAGAGATGGAGAGACAATTTCGAATGGTGGTGGAAAGGGGATGGCCAAATGGGAATTTAAAGGGGAGAGGGGTGGGTTCGAAAATTTTGAAAAAGATATGATAGAAGATATGATTTGTAAAAAGATAGTTATGATATGAAAAAGATGTATTTTTAAAATTGAAAAGATAAGAGAGAAATTTGAAAAAGATAAATCTAATTTTGAAAAGATAGTGTGATCGGTTGAAAAATATTTAGAATGAATTTAAAAAGATAGATGCATTTTTGGAAAAGATTTGAAAAGAAATTAAAAAGATATATGAGTTTTGACAAAGATTTTGAAAGAAATAGAAAAAGATTTTTTTAGGATTAAGAAATTTTTGAAAATGAAATTGAAAGATGAGGATTTGTAACATGTTCATGCAAGAAATGTTGAAAGAAATATTAAAATTTGAAAAAAAATCTGAGTTGGGAACAAGAACCTCCTCCCCTCTATGTTCCTGGCGTTAAACGCCCAGGAGTAGCATATTTTGGGCGTTTAATGCCCAATTGTTGTCTGTTTTGGGCGTTTAAACGCCCAGCCAGGTACCCTGGCTGGAGTTTAAATGCCAGTTTTCCTTCCTTACTGGGCGTTTAAACGCCCAACTAGGTACCCTGGCTAGCGTTTAAATGCCAGAATTCCTTTGTCACTGGGCATTTTTCTAAATGCCCCGGATGTTGCAAGTCTGGCGTTAAAAGCCCAGAATGGCACCCATTCTGGCGTTTAACGCGCAAAAATGCTCCTTACTGGCGTTTTTCTGCTAGTGAGCATCTTTTCTCTGTTTTCCGCTTTAAATTCTTTTGTAACTCTGTGAACTCCTGCAATGGAAGATTAATTTTTATCAAACTCTTATAATTACTAAAAAAATAGATATTCTTAACCAATGGCTGGGTTGCCTCCCAGCAAGCGCTTCTTTATTGTCTTTAGTTGGACTTCACTGAATGTTATTCTAGTCTCAGTTTTGAGCATTGTTGCTCAATATTACTTTCAAGATAGTGTTTGACTCTTTGTCCATTAACAATGAATCTTTTATCAGAGTCAGTATCTTGAAGCTCCACATATCCATATGGTAACACACTTGTAATCACATAGGGTCCCCTCCACCGGGATTTTAATTTCCTAGGGAATATTCTGAGTCTAGAGTTGAATAGCAGGACCTTTTGTCCTGGTTCAAAGACTCTGGATGACAATTTGTTGTCATGCCATCTTTTTTCTTTCTCCTTGTAAATTTTTACATTTTCGAAAGCATTGAGTCTGAATTCCTCTAGCTTATTCAACTGGAGCAATCTTTTCTCTCCAGCTAATTTGGCATCAAAGTTTATGAATCTGGTTGCCCAGTAGGCCTTGTGTTCCAATTCCACGGGCAAATGATAGGCCTTACCATACACAAGTTGGTATGGAGAAGTTCCTAGAGGAGTCTTGAATGCTGTTCTGTATGCCCACAGAGCATCATCCAAGCTTTTGCCCAATCCTTTGTACGAGCCATTACAGTCCGTTCCAGGATCCTCCTTAATTCTCTATTAGAGACCTCAGCTTGTGGATGATACAGAGTTGCCACCTTGTGCCTAATTCCATACCAGACCATAGTAGAGTAAAGCTGTTTATTGCAGAAATAAGTGCCTACATCACTGATTATTGCTCTGGGGACACCAAATCTACTGAAGATGTGTTTCTGGAGGAACTTTATCACTATTTTAGTATCACTAGTGGGTGTTGCAATTGCCTCTACCCATTTAGATACATAGTCTACTGCCACCAGAATATAAGTGTTTGAGTATAAAGGTGGGAAATGCCCCACGAAGTCAATACCCCATACGTCAAATAATTCAATCTCTAAGATCCCTTGCTGAGGCATGGCATAACCGTGAGGCAGATTACCAGCTCTCTGGCAACTGTCACAGTTTCGTACAAACTCTAGGGAGTCCTTATAGAGAGTAGACCAGTAGAAGCCACATTGGAGGACTTTTATGGCTGTTCACTCACTTCCGAAATGTCCTCGATATGATACATGGCAGTGCCAAAGGATCCTCTACGCTTCTTCTCTAGGCACACACCTACGGATTATTCTGTCTGCACATTTCTTAAAGAGATATGGTTCATCCCACAAGTAGTACTTTGCATCAGAAATTAATTTTTTCGTTTGCTGCCTGCTGTACTCCTTGGGTATAAACCTTGCAGCCTTATAGTTTGCAATGTCTGCAAACCATGGTACTTCCTGAATGGCAAATAGTTGCTCATCCGGAAAGGTTTCAGCGATGTCAGTGATAGGGAGGGACGCCCCTTCTACTAGTTCCATCCGAGACAGGTGATCTGCCACTTGGTTTTCTGTCCCTTTTCTGTCTCTTATTTCTATATCAAACTCTTTCAAAAGCAGCACCCACCTTATAAGCCTGGGTTTTGAATCCTGCTTTGTGAGTAGATATTTAAGAGTAGCATGGTCAGTGTACACAATCACCTTTGATCCTACCAAATAGGATCTGAACTTGTCAAAGGCATAAACCACTGCAAGCAATTCCTTTTCTGTGGTTGTGTAATTCTTCTGTGCATCATTTAGGACACGGTTGGCATAGTAAATAACATGCAGAAGTTTGTCATGCCTCTGTCCCAATACTGCACCAATGGCATGGTCACTGGCATCACACATCAGTTCGAATGGTAATGTCCACTTTGGTACAGAAATAACTGGTGATGTAACCAGCTTGGCTTTCAGGGTCTCAAACGCCTGCAGTCACTTTGTGTCAAATATAAATGGCGTGTCAGCAGCTAGCAGATTACTTAGAAGTTTTGCAATTTTTGAAAAATCCTTTATAAACCTCCTATAGAATCCTGCATGCCCCAGAAAGCTTCTGATTTCCTTAACATTGGCAGGTGGTGGTAATTTTTCAATTACCTCAACGTTAGCTTGATCCACCTCTATTCCTCTATTTGAAATCTTGTGCCTAAGGACGATCCCTTCAGTCACCATAAAGTGACTTTTTTCCCAGTTCAAAACCAGGTTAGTCTCTTAGCACCTTTTTAGAACAAGTGTTAGGTGATCAAGACAGGAGCTGAATGAGTCTCCATATACTGAGAAGTCATCCATGAAGACTTCCAGAAAATTTTCCACCATATTAGAGAAAATAGAGAGCATGCATCTCTGAAAGGTTGCAGGTGCATTACACAGCCCAAATGACATCCTTCTGTAAGCAAATACTCCAGATGGACATGTGAATGGTGTTTTCTCTTGATCCTGGGGGTCTACTGCAATTTGGTTGTAGCCTGAATAGCCATCCAAAAAGAAATAATAATCATGACCTGTTCTTTTTCTAGCATCTGGTCTATGAATGGTAAAGGAAAATGATCCTTTCTGGTGGCTGTATTGAGTCTTCTGTAGTCAATACACATGCGCCACCCTGTAACTGTTCTTGTGGAAACCAGTTCATTTTTCTCATTATGAACTACTGTCATGCCTCCCTTCTTAAGGATGACTTGGACAGGGCTCACCTAGGGGCTATCAGAAATTGGATAAATAATCTCAGCCTCTAGTAATTTAGTGACCTCTTTCTGCACCACTTCCTTCATGGCTTTAAGGTAGAGCTTATGATCACAGGAAAAGTGTTATTTTCTCCCAGAAATGCATATTTCAGGGATGGTGGTAGTGGTTTGAGCTCTGATTTGGGGGACTTTTCCTCTAATTGAGGAGTTTTCAAAGGTTCTTCTAATTCCTCTGGCCCCTCCAAATCAGGCTTAACATCTTTAAATATGTCCTCTAGCTCTAATTCGAGACTCTCAGTCATATTGACTTCTTCTACCAGAGAGTCAATAAGATCCACTTTCATGCAGTCTTTTGGTGTGTCTGGATACTGCATAGCTTTGACAGCATTCAACTTAAACTCATACTTATTGACTCTCAGGGTCACTTCTCCCTTTTGGACATCAATGAGGGTGCGTCCAGTTATTAGGAAAGGTCTTCCTAGAATGAGAGTTGCACTCTTGTGCTCCTCCATTTCCAGCACTACAAAGTCAGTGGGAAAGGCAAATAGCACAACCTTGACCATCATGTCCTCAATTATGCCTGATGGGTATTTAATGGAGCCATCAGCAAGTTGAAGACAGATTTGGGTTGGTTTGATCTCTTCGGTCAAACCAAGCTTTCTGATAGTGGATGCAGGGATTAGGTTGATACTTGCCCCAAGATCACATAGAGCTGTCTTGGTGCAAATTCCTTCTAATGTGCATGGTATCATAAAGCTTCTGGGATCCTTAAGCTTCTCTGGTAAGCTTTTTAGAATGACTGCACTGCATTCCTCTGTGAGAAAAACTTTTTCAGTTTCTCTCCAATCCTTCTTATGGCTTAAGATTTATTTCATGAACTTAGCGTAAGAGGGTATTTGCTCAAGTGCTTCTGCAAACAGAATCTTTATTTCAAGAGTCCTGAGATAGTCTGCAAAGCGGGCAAATTGCTTATCCTGTTCCGCTTGGCAGAGTTTCTAAGGATAAGGTATTTTGGCTTTATATTCTTCAACCTTGGTTGCTGCTGGTTTATTTCCTACAGAAGCAGGCTGAGACGCCTTCTTGAGGGAGTTATTATCAGCATTTGCGGGTGTCTGATCCCTTATTGGCGTTTGAACGCTAGGATTGGGTGCTGGATTGGCATTTAACGCCAGATTCCTATCCTGTTCTGGCGTTTGAACGCCAGAATTGAACATGGAATTGGCGTTTGATGCCAACTTTTCACCCTTTTTGGCGTTTGAACGCCAGAATTGGGCATCCACTGGGCGTTTAACGCCAGTTTGTCACCCTTTTCTGGCGTTTGGACACTAGAATCATTCCTCTCTGGGCTCTTTGATACAAGGATTTATACCGGTTCGGAATTCCACAAAATAATTCCGTTGTTAATATAGTTCAAACTAATAGTCAATCCTCAAATCAAATTAAATTTGGTTGTCACAAGTAACAAACCCCAAATAAGAATTAACCAAAGTATTTAGACTCTGGGTCGTCTCACAAGGAATTGCAATGAAGTGCTCAATTATTGGCTATAAAGTATGTTTTGAGGTTTTGATTGATAAGAGGGCAAGAAATTAAATGACAAGGAAAGTAAATCAAGCAAATAACTAAAGAAAGCAAGTAATAAGGAGAGACATTCATGGCAAGAATTGAAATCATAGGCTTGCTATCCTAATCATACAATGATTAATTCATCTTATTTAGTCAACTCCAACAAATGGAAGAATGTATCATGTTATCTTCACATAAGGAAAAAGTCAAACAAGACTAATCAATCATATCACAATAATAAACAAGAATTTATCTCATTTCGTCATCCCCAATATTGGAAGAAGGTATCACATTATCTTCCATGAGAGAAAGTCAAACAAGACTAGTTAACCTCAATCCAAATGTACTAATAAACTCACTAATAGAATTAGCAAAAGATTAGAGTCAATGGAAATCATATTAACTAACAACTCTAGATCACCAACATTAGTTGGATATTCATGACTCAAGATTGCCTAATTACTCTTTCCAAGCCAAGAATGCTTAAAGTCTACTCTAAAGCCCAACCAAGCATTTTGTCAAACACTTGGTGGATATACAAGGAAAGCATAATAAAAGTGCAAGAATAGTAAATCTACCAACTACCAATTGCAAGAAAAGTAAAATCACAACTCAAATCATCAATAAAAGAAACATCAACATTAAATTTCATTAAAAGAAAATCCAAATCCAGCATGAGTTCATCATCACAAAAGAGAAAGATAAAAGGGAAATTAACACTACACATTATGAGAATGAAAGAGTAGAAGTATGAAATTAGAAAGAAAACAAGATAAAAACATGAGATTGAACCTAGATCTATGAGGATTAACCTAAACCTAACCTAATTCTAAAGAGAAGAGGGAGCTTCTCTCTCTAGAAACTAACCTACATGATGCTAAGCTACCAAACAATTGCTCCCCCCTTACCCAAGCTTGAATTCTGCATAAAATAGCATTGAAAATGAGTTGGGTTGGGCCCAAAGTGCTTCAAAAATCGCTAGGGGCGATTTTACTTTAGTGGGCCATGAGCAGCATCGGCGTGCATGCATACATGGCACGTGCACGCCCCTATACGTGAAGCAAAATATGGCAAATTTTATATCATTTCGAAGCCCCAGATGTTAGCTTTCCAACGCAACTAGAACCGCCTCATTTGGATCTTAGTAGCTCAAGTTATGGTCGATTGAGTGCTAGGAGGTCAGGCTTGACAGCTTTAAGGTTCCTTCATTTCTTCATGAGTTCTCCCACTTTGCATGCTTTTTCTTCATTCCTTCAATCTAATCTTTGCCTTCTAAACCTGAAACCACTTAACAAACATATCAAGGCATCGAATGGAATTAAAGTGAGTTAAAATCAGCTATTTTACGGCCTAAAAAGCATGTTTTCACATTTAAGCACAAATCAAGGGAAAATTGCAAAACCATGCTATTTCACTGAATAAATGTGAGAAAAGGTGATAAAATCCCCCAAAATAAGTACAAGATAAACCACAAAATTGGAATTTATCAAACACCAAAGTTAGAATTGCACATTCACCTTTGCATTTCTTTGGTGTGTAACACCAAACTTAGTTCCTTGCAATGTAGAGAAAGCTTCTTGACCCATTTATTTACAAGCTATGAAAAGAAAATTACCTTTGGTTGGGTTACCTCCCAACAAGCGCTATTTTAACGTCACTAGCTTGATGTTCTCTTCATCAGTTGAGCTGATACTTCATCTTGGAACCTTCTCCCATATTGCCCAGGTAATGTCTGAGCCTTTGCCCATTCACAGTGAAGGTTCGCTTTGATCTTTCTTCCATGATTTCTATATGTCCATAGGGTGAGACCTTGGTGACCAGAAAAGGTCCTGACCACCTTAACTTTAGCTTCCCAGGAAATAGCCTTAGCTTGGAATTGTAGAGGAGTACTCTCTGTCCTTCTTCAAAGCTTCTTGGTGCTAACTTGAGGTCATGTTTTTCCTTGGCCTTTTCTTTGTAAATTTTGGCATTTTCATAGGCCTGAGATCTGAATTCTTCCAATTCTTGCAGTTACAAGAGCCTCCTTTCACCAACAACTTTACTATCAAAATTCTGTAACTTGGGAGCCCAGAAAGCTTTGTGTTCGAGTTCCAATGACAGATGACGGGCCTTTCCATACATCAATTGATATGGGGACATCCCAATTGGTGTTTTGAAGGCTGTCCTATACGCCCAAAGAGCATCGTCCAGCTTTTTTGACCAGTCCTTTCTTAAAGATCCCATAGTGTTCTCTAGTATCCTTTTCAACTCTCTGTTGGATACCTCTGTTTGTCCACATGTTTGAGGGTGATAAGGTATGGCCACGTTATGCTTTACTCCATATCTCAATAGTAGAGTTTCTAATGGTTTATTGCAAAAATGGCTTCTTCCATCACTCATAAGTGCTATGGGGACACCAAACCTGCTAAAGACATTCTTTCTGAGGAAGTTCAGGACCACCTTATTATCATTTGTTCGGGTTGCAATGGCCTCCACCCACTTAGATATATAGTCTACTGCCACTAAGATATACTTATTTGAGTATGAGGTTGGGAAAGGACCCATGAAGTCAATCTCCCATACATCAAACAACTCAAGTTCTAGGATGAATTGCTGTGGCATCTCATTTCTCTTGGGCAAGTTCCCAGCTCTTTGGCACTCATTGCAATTCTTCACTAACTCTTTTGCATCCTTGAAAATAGTGGGCCAAAAGAAACCGCACTACAACACCTTGGCTGCTGTTCTTTCTCCTCCAAACTGCCCTCCAAAGCCAGAGCCATGATCTGCTACTTTGTTCTCTACCCCTTTTTTATCTCTAATCTCAATATTGAACTCTTGCAACAATGATAAACCCCAATTTTGTGGTTTATCTTGTGCTTAATTTGGGGATTTTTGTCAATATTTCTTGCACTTATTCATAAGAAATGCATGGTTTTGTGTTCACTTCCGAATATTGCTCTATAATAGAAAACATGCTTATTTTGCCTTAGAATTACTATATTTTGATCCTCTTTATTACCATTCGATGCCGTGACGTATTTGTTGAGTGATTTCAGAATTAATAGGGTAAGAATGGCCTAGAAGAGAGAAGGAAAGCATGCACAAGAGGAAGGAACATGAAGATTTGGATTTTGGGAACTGCAGTATCGACGCGCACACGCACATCATGCGCACGCGTGGATGAGGATTGCTGGAAGCGGCGCGCAAGGATGGACGCATCTGCACAGGTCAGAGAATTCCAACCGACGCGCACGTGCACTTGGCGTGCATGCGTGGATCGCAAAAGCAATCGGCACGCACGCACGCATGGCACGCACGCGCGGGAAGCTGCACGTGACCTTATTAAAGGAAATCGTGCCTGGCGATTTCTGAGGCTCATTAGGCCCAATTTCAAGCTGTTTATGCATGGAAAAAGACCCAAGGATGCTAGGGAGAAGGGGGGATCAATCATTTTGACACTAAGACACATTTTCTAGTTTTTTTGGGTTCTTTGTTCTTCTCTAGATCTAGCTTAATTTGATCTTCCCTTGTTGAATATGAATTGGAGTTTATTAATTACTAGTTTTGATTGTTCAATTTGAATTCCTTAGTATACTTTTGCTTAGATCTTGTGTTAGTTTATGGATTCTTGTCAATTGTCACTTTATACCCATTGCATGAATGTTGTGAATCTTGACTTGTTGATGTTACATTGATGATTTCTATTCTTAATTGTGTTGTTTGAGTGATTGTAAGTTGATATTTATTAGTGGGTATTTGTTAATTTCAATCCATTTGCAATTTGAACATGTCTTTTGTTAATGCTTACCAAGTGTTTGATGAATTGTTTGCCTTGATTATGGAGTAGTTCTTTTTACTCTTGGCTTAGGCCAAGGGAATTGGGTAAACTTGAGTTATTGGGTCTAATGGATTTGATGATTTGGAAACCCTTAGTGGTCAATTTGATAGCCATTGACACTAGCCTACTACTAGGTTAATTAGTAGTAAGGTTACACCTTATGGGTAGATGTTGACTAAGCCATTTAACTTACTTCAAGTATAGAAGTAGATCTAATGAGCTTGGTTCCTCATAATTGTCAAGATATGGTTATTAGACAAGGATAGTGACCCCAATTCCCATGCCTATCCAGAGTTACTTTTATTATTCATATTTGAAAACCCAAATTCTTAATTGTGTTGCTTTAGTTGTAGCTACTGTCTAGTTGAGAGTAGAATTAAATTGAAAGTTGTCTTCTTAGTTTGAAATTGCTTACATCTTGCTTGGTTATTTGAATTAGTTCTTTGCACTTTAGATTACTTGTTTGCTAAGATTTCTAGTTTATTTTCTTGCTCATGACTTACAACCCCGGATTTCTAACCAATGTTGAAGCACATGTCTGCCCATTCCTTGTGAGACGACCCGAGGTTTGAATACTTCGGTTATTTTATTGGGGTTGAACTTGTGACAACCAATTCCTTTCTAAATTTGATCCTTGAGGATTGTTGTTGGTAGAGCTATACTTGCAACGCAACTTCATTGAGAAACTCTCTTCCGACATAGTCCACGGGTGCACATCAAACAACAAGATCCACCTTATCAATCTTGGTTTTGATTCTTGCTTGGAAAAAAAATATTTAAGTGCTGTGTGATCAGTAAAAACAATCACTTTGGAGCCAATGAGATATGATCTAAATTTATCAAATGCAAACATTATTGCCAACAATTCCTTTTTAGTGATGGTGTAATTCTTTTGAGTGTCATTAAGGACCTTGCTGGCATAGTATATGACATCCACCAAGTTATCTTTCCTTTATCCTAACACTGCCCCAGTTGCAAAGCCTGATGCATCACACATCAGTTCAAAAGGAAAATTCCAATCAGGTGGAGTAATGATAGGAGCTGAAGAAAGTTTCTTTTTTAAATTGTCAAAAGCCAGCATGCACTTTTGATCAAATATGAAAGGTGTATCAGAAACAAGTAGATTACTTAAGGGCTTGGCAATTTTTGAAAAATCTTTAATAAACCTTCTGTAAAAGCCAGCATGCCCTAAAAAGCTTCTATTTGCCTTAATATTGCAAGGTGGGGGTACTTTCTCAATTACTTCCACCTTGGTCCTGTCGACCTCAATGCCTTTTTTGGAGATCTTGTGCCCAAAAACCACCCCTTCAATGACCATGAAATGGCACTTTTCCTAGTTTAGAACCAGGTTGGTTTCTTGACATCTCTTTAGCACCAGAGCAAGGTGGTGCAGGCACTTAGAAAATGAGTCTCCAAATACAGAAAAATCATCCATAAACACTTCTATAAATCTTTCAATCATGTCAGAGAATATGGAGAGCATGCACCTTTGGAATGTTGCAGGTGCATTGCACAATCCAAAAGGCATTCTCCTATATGCAAAAACACCATAGGGACAAGTAAAAGAAGTCTTCTCTTGGTCTTTAGGATCCATTACAATCTAATTGTAGCCTGAGTATCCATCTAAGAAGCAATAATACCCATGTCCAGCAAGTCTCTCTAACATTTGATCCATGAAGGGCAGAGGGAAATGATCCTTCCTTATGGCTTCATTGAGCTTCCTATAATCTATGCACATGCGCCATCCAGTCACTGTTCTTGTTGGTATCAATTCATTCCTTTCATTTGGCACAACATTGATTCTTCCTTTCTTTGGAACTACTTGGACAGGGCTTACCCAGGGGATATCTGAGATTGGGTAGATGACCCCTGCTTGCCACAGTTTTATAACCTTCTTTTGCACCACTTCTTTCATGGCTGGGTTCAGCCTTCTTTGGGGTTGGATGGAAGGCTTTGCATCTTCTTCCAGCAGAATCTTATGCATACACATAGAAGGGCTTATCCCTTTTAAGTGGGCAAGAATCCATCCAATGGCATTTTGGTGTTGTTGCAGTACTTTGATTAGCTCTTCCTCTTGCTCTTGACTGAAAGCGGAGTTGATGATTACTGGATAGCTTTCATCACTTCCCAAGTATGCATACTTGAGGGTGGAAGGTAGTGCTTTCAGTTCAAATTTTGGTGCTTCTTTCTCCTTTTTCTTTTCTTCTAATGTGCTTGAGATGGGTACCTCTTCTGTTTGAATTTCTGTAGCCTCAATGTTTAATGTGGAGTCTTCTCCTATCACATCTTCAAGCTCTTCTTCAAAGGTTTCTTGCACCACAATTTCCACTGCATCTAACTTCATACACTCTCCTAATTACTCCTGTGGGTAACTCATGGCCTTGAACACATTAAACACCATTTTCTCATCATGTAGCCTAAGGGTAAGTTCACCCTTTTGGACATCAATAATGGCTTCAGCACTAGCTAAAAATGGCCTTTCCAGAATGATTGAAGTCTCCCACAAAGTCAGCCGGGAAGATGAAGTCTCCCACCTTTACCAGCAAATCCTCCATTACTCCATGAGGGAATTTGAATGATCGGTCTGCCAATTGGAGTGCCATTCTTGTTGGTTTGCTTTCTTCAAACTTCATTCTCCTCATCATTGCTAAGGACATCAAATTTATGCTGGCTCCCAAATCACATAAGGCCTTCTCCACTGTGATTTCTCCTGTGATACAAGGAATTTGGAAGCTTCCTCGGTCCTTCAATTTTTGAGGTAATTTGTGTTGGATGATGGCGCTGCATTCCTCAGTTAACACCACAGTTTCATCATTTCTCCAACTTCTCTTCTTGGTTATTAACTCCTTGAGAAGCTTAGCTTAGAGTGACGTTTGCTCTAATGCTTCAGCAAAGGGAATGTTGATCTGCAATTTCTTGAAAATCTCCAAGAATCTGAAGAATTGGCTGTCCTTTGCATTCTTCATCAGGCGCTGAGGGTAAGGTGCTTTAGGGACGTATGGCCTTAGGACTTCTTTTTCTTCAGGTGAATTGGGACCATGTGTTTGTGCTTCTTCCTTGTCACTTGAACTTCCCTCTGCTTCATCTTCTTGAGTTTCTTTTGAGGTCTCTTTCAATTCCTTTCCACTCCTGAGTGTAATAGCCTTACATTCCTCCTTTGAGTTTGTCTTGATAGCATTACACGGGTTATGGCCAGGGACTTGCTTATTTAGATACCCAATTTGTGCTTCAAATTTTTGAATGGTAGCATCTTAATTTTGCAAATTGGATCTCACCTCTTCCTTGAATTTTTTCATATCATCAGACTCCTTGAAAAGGTTTGCAAGCATAGCTTCAATTCTATATAGTTTGTCTTCTGATGGTGGGGTGGGAATTGAGTATTGAGGCTGATTGGCTTGGGCTTGATATGGTGGCTGAGAGTAATTGTTTTGTGAGGGTTGATATGGCCTTTGGTTAGAGTTATGGTGGGTGGACTTGTTGAATTGGTTGGAGTTGTGGGGTCTGTGATTTTGGTTCTGGTTTGGTTGGTTTCTCCACCCAAAGTTTTGGTGATTCTTCCAACCTGGATTGTAGATCTTCGAGTATGGATCATGCTCTTATCTTAAAGAATTTCCAATGTAATTTGCTTGTTCCCAGTCAACTTCTTCCTCTGTATTTGACTCTGATTGAAGTGATGGTTGAGTGTGGATAGCTACAGCCTGATTCTTCTACATTTGCTTGGTCAAATCAGCTAGTTGCTTAGCAATTATTTTATTTTGGGCCAAGATTACATCCATGTTGTTCAGCTCTACGACTCCTCTGTTGTTGCTTCCCTCGGAGGCATAGAAATACTCATTGTCAGCCACTGTTTCTATGACATCAATGGCTTCTTCAATGGTCTTCTTCTTGTTAAGGGAGCCTCCAGATGAATGGTCTACAACTTTCTCTGATTCATATGACAGCCCTTCATAAAAGATATGCAGTTGTACCCACTCATTGAACATCTCAGATGGACATTTCCTTGTCAAATCTTTGAATCTCTCCCAGGCTTCATATAAGGTTTCACCATTCTACTGTCTAAATGTCTGCACCTCAGTTCTTCGTCTATTCACTCTTTGCGGAGGATAGAACCTTGCCAAGAATCTATTCACCACATCCTCCCAAGTTGTGAGGCTTTCCTTTGGAAAAGATTCTAGCCACTTGGATGCTTTATCCCTTAGCAAGAAGAATGGGAATAGAAGCAATATGTAGGCATCAGGATGAACTCCATTTGATTTCACTGTATCATAGATCTTTAGGAATGTAGTGAGATGCTAATTTGGGTCTTCTTGGGCACTTCCTCTGAAAGAACAGTTGTTTTGGATGAGAGTGATGAGTAGAGGCTTCAATTCAAAGTTATTAGCATGGATGGTTAGCTTTTGAATGCTGCTCCTACAAGTCCCAGGATTGGGATTAATGTAGGAACCCAGCACTCTTCTCTCTTGTCTAGCAAGGTTAGCAGCACCTCCTCTGGCATGATTGTGCACTTCTCCTTCATGATGAGTTTCCATTTTATCCTCCATATCTATATCCAAGTCTTCCTCCTCTTCCTCTGCACCAATAGCCTTCTTTCCTCTTGATTCCCTCCTTAATCTAAGGAAGGTCCTCTTCGGTTCACTATCAAAAGAGGTTGAGGTTTCCCTTCTTCTACCTGTCATACAATGAACAAGTACAAGAGACAGCAAGTGTAGAGTCCACTAAAATGGAGTATAGTTAGCTTAGTTAGAGCAATTTATCAAATGGTTAGTGGGTTAGCTTGCTGGAAAGTAAGGAAATAAAGAAAAATAAAGAGAAATAACTAAAATTGCAGAAATTAAAATTGAACGGCTGAAATTGAAATTCATTTAACAAAAGAAAAGAAAAATGCTCAACCTAGTTATCCTCCAATTTAGTAATTGTCAATACAAAACCAATCCCCGACAACGACGCTATAAACTCGATATACGAAAACTTGTCTCTCAACAAGTTTTCTACCGGCAAGTGCACCGGATTATCGTCAAGTAAAAACTCACAATAGAGTGAGGTTGAATCCCACAGAGATTGGTTGGTTGATCAATGTTAATTGGAGAATTCTTCTAGTTGAGCAAAATTAGAAATTGAATTGAGGTTGCAGATTGTAAATTGGCAGGCAAATTTAAAGAGCAAGAAATTAAATAACAAAAGGAATGTAGGTGCAGAACTTAAATTGCAAGAAATTAAGAGGGAATGGGGATTAAGCATCAAATTAAAGAACATAATGTAAAGAGAATGGGTAGATCAGAAATGGGAAAGCTCATTCGGGTCAGTAGATGTTATAATTATCCGGATCAAATTCATTTTCATCTCTTCCTCAATCAATGCATTCATTGATCTCCTTGGCAATCTTAATTGATTAGATCCCAATTCCTTGGCAATCTAATCTATCTAAGCATGAACAACTGCCTAATTCCTTGATTTAAGTGCTCATGGGAAGAGATGAAGTATGGTCACTAATTATACCACACATATTCATAGATCAAAGTGTTCGTAGGATTACATGTCACGACATCCATCCAAACCCCAATCTAATCCAATGTGAGAAAGCATTTCTAGCATGATCTCCTCATTCCTCTTCCAAGATTCAGAGGAGATCCAATTATGAATAGCTTCTTTCCCAAGATAACTATCCAATTGGATGAAGACCGAAAGCTTTCTAGCAAAATCAAGAGAAAAGAAAGAAGAAGAAGAATGAAAACTAATATTGATCCATTGAATTACACAGAGCTCACTAACCCAATGAACAGGGGTTAGTTATTTATAGCTCTAAAAATGGAAAATAGAAATGAAAATTACATTGTAAAATTCAAAAGTTACAGAGAAGGTAAAATTGGGCAGAGTTTTAGTACTCAGTGTGTCAGCGCCCCTAATTGAATTGAACTCTAAGCTATTTATACACTTTCTCCAATTGATCTTTAGTCTCTGAATTGGACTTTTGGCCTTAATTGAAATGGGTTGAAGTTGCTCCAATTGACTCCCATGCTGTTGAGAAGAAATGTGCTTGAGAGCAAACGTTGAGTCAAACGTCCTTCTAAGAAAATGGATTTTGGACGTTTTGAGAAATGTTTGACACAACAATGGAGTGCCAACGTTTTCTTATCCACGCATATGCGTGACATACGCGTGCGCATGGATGGTATAATTTACCACTTCACGCGGCCACGCTGCCTTTGCGTGTGCGTGCTTGGGGTCAGAATGCTCATCCACGCGTGCGCGTGGATGCAAATTCCCCAAATCCCAATTTTTAAACGTTTTCACACACGTTGGCCTCAGCATTGGACCAAGAACACTCCCTTCAACATTGGCCTATCCACGCGTGCGCGTCACCTACGCGTGCGCGTGGATTGACAAAAATTCACAATCCACGCATACGCATATAGCACGCGTACGCGTCACCATAATTTTTCTAATTTTCAAAAAGCACATTGTATCACTAGCGTTGGAGGTAACGTTGGCTCACCAACGCTCCCTCCAACGTGGGTATCAAATAATAATGCAGAGCTTTACTCTGCCTTCCTTCCAACGTTTGAGGCAACGTTGGTGGTCCAACTTTGGCCACCAACATTGCTTCCTCTTCCTTATTTCAATGGCCATTCTTCAATCTTCTTCCATGCCTTTCTCCACCTATCATCAAGCAATACATGCATCAAAGCCTTGCTAATATCATGAGAGATTGCATCATTCTTAGCACACAAGTAATTATGGCATAATTCTCATGAAATTGCATCAAAATAACCACGGTTGAATGAATATAGTCCTACATGAATTTTTAACCCAATTGCTTAATTTTAGCTCAAGAAAGTGCATGAAACCTACTAAAACAAAAAAAAGGCTAGTGAAACTAACCTAAGATGCCTTGGCATCGAGCGGAAAATATCTATTGCCTCCCGTGAACACCACAAGCCTTTGGTGAAGAAGCTTTTGAGTTTTGTGACCACCTCGTCCGCACTATAACAAAGATCGGACCACCAACTGCTTGTACATCTCCATAAGAAGATGGACTGATACGAATGATGCAACCACCATCGATTTGCTTATGTGAAGAAGCATTTGAGTTTTGTGACCCCTCCTATGGAGGAACTGGAGATTTCCACATTCACTTCCATCTTAAGTGACAATGACATTCATGTAAAGGATAGTGGAAATTCCAAACCCGATCACCTCTTGTGCCTCACTAATAGCACGGAGGACCGTGCTAATTCTTAAGTGTGCGGAAGTCGTTCGATCGATCTCCGTAGGTAATAAATTTTCCCTTTCAACACCCATAATGTTGATTTTCCTTTGTTACTTAGGATAAACTGCATGGTTAGTTTTTGCTTTTGAACAATCTTTGCATCTTAGGACTACTTGGTTAGTTAGGGTGATAACTTCTTTTCCATGAAATCATCTATAGGGTACCCTACCAATTTGGAAATTGTTCGTGTTAATCTTGCTTGAAGAATATATTCCAGAACATGGTTGTTGAGCTAAGAACACAAGCATGTGAGACATGAGCCTAATTGTGTGGTTACATCTTATAACCACTTATTTCCATTCTTGTGTGCAATGTTCTCTTTCTATGATTGTGATCTTTGATTTGTTCGATTCTTTATGTCCATTATTCCATGTATACATGTATTTATATGAGTGAGGCCATCATTTCATTTAGCTCACTAACCCAAATAGCTTTACCTTTCATCAAATATTATTAGCCAACTTTGAGCCTATTTTAACCCCTTTTGTTCTTAATTGTAGCACGTTACAAGCCTTAAAGCGAAAAATAATAAATGTCCTTAATTTGGATCTTTGATTAGCTTAGGCTAGTGAGTGTGTGCATCATTCAAGTGTGGGAAAACTTGGGACATTGGTTGAGGTAAAAGGGTATTTTTGTATTTTGTTGAAAATATTGGGAATTGGGTACATGCTCATGTGTTAATTAAATGTTTAAACCATATGCACCGATACCTTTGTATATAATTACATCAAAAAGAAAAAAAAAGAGAAAAAAAACAAAAAAATAAAAAGAAGGAAAATATAGAAAAAGAAAAAGAAAAAAAAGGAAAAAGAAATACAATAAAAAAGGGACAAAGTGCCCCAAGAAAAAGTTCAAATAATATCAATGCATATGGGATGTGAATTGAAAAGAGAAATGCATGGTGTGTGGGAAAAGTGAAGAATGGGTAATTAGGTTAGCTTTGAAATTGTATAGGTTATCATAGGTTAGGTGGGAAGTTTAAGTTAATCAAAGATTTAAATCTCAAGCTCACTTGACCATATGCATCCTTACCTTTACCCAAGCCCCATTACAACCTATGAAAAGACCTCATGATAGGTGCATGCATGCATTGGATAATTGTTGATTGTTAGATAATAAACAAATCAGGAAAAGCATGATTAGAGGAGGATTGAGTGGTCAACCCTAAACACTAGAGAGAATAGAGTGCAAACACTTCCGGTGAGGGTTTGACGCTCAATTCCTAGTTCCCAGCTTTCGCGAGCTTTCCTCATGCAAGTTATATACACTCCACTTTGATGTTTTGAATTGGTAGAGTCATGAATTCTTTTGTCATTTTGGCCCTATGTGCTCATATATATTCTTGGAAGTTGATCTACCTCTGACCAAGTAGATAGATACATTTGCATTAGTTGCATCTATATAGGTAATTTGCATCTCATGAACCCCATTCTATTGTGATTCTTTGGTCTTTTGCTTTCTTTTAGCATGAGGACTTGCGTGGTTTAAGTGTGGGGAGGTTGATAAACCCCATTTTTAGGGTTTATCTTGTGTGGAATTTAGAGGTTTTATCAATATTCTTTCACACTTATTCATACATAATGCATGGTTTTGTGTTTCCTTTCTAATTTTACTTCATGATTGAAAACATATTTTTTTGGCCTTAATTATGCCACATTTTAATCCCCTGCTATTACCATTCAATGCCGTGATCTGTGTTAAGTGATTTCAGAAGTTGTAGGGCAAGAATGGCCTAGAAGAGATGAAGAAAGCATGCATAAGTGAAAGGAACATGGAAATTAGAGCTTTGGAGCTTTAGCATCAACGCGCATGTGTGGATGTGTGTTACTGGATTGGCGCACAAATAATTGGCGCGTTTGCGTGGCTGGGCAAAAGCTCCATCGACGCGTACGCGTGGATCGCAAAATGCAAAGGACGCGTACGTGTGACCCACGCGTACGCGTGACGCTGGGCACGTTACATTTTAAGTGAATTCGTGGCTGGCAATTTCGCGTGACCTGGAGAGCCCAATCTGAAGCAATTTTGGCACCAAAAGACTTAAGAGGACCAAGGGATTGAAAGCATGGACATCATTACACACTTTGAGATATTTTTGGTAGTTAGTTTTGGAGGTTTCTAGAGAGAAAAACTCTAACTTCTCTCTAGGTTTTGGCTTTCTCAATTCTAATTTTACTTGGATCCTTTGGTTATATCTGAATTCAATTTTAATTCTTCATTGTTCTAGTTTGTAGATCTCAGTCCTCTACTCTCAATTTAGTGTTCTTGTTATTCTAGCATTGTAGATCTTGGATTTGGATCGTGTTACTTTGATTTCTATTAATGCATTGAGGACTTTCATGTTCATTGATGTTGATTACTTGATTGTTGTTAATTGCTTGAATTAGATAGCTTGAATTCAAATTCTCTTCTCAATTTCACAATGTCTTTCATTATTGCTCACCAAATGTTTGAGAAAATGTCAACTATAGCTATGGAGTAGAATTTCCACTCTTGGCTTAAGGGTTGGATGATTGGAGACACTTGAATTGTCAAAGCCTTTTGTTGATTGGTACTTGGAAATTGCTAATTGATTTGCATGACAATAACTCTAGTCTTTCCCTTGGATTTGACTAGGACTCGTGAACTCAAATTAATTATTTCTACTTGACTTTCCTTCATAGTTAGAGGTTAACTAAGTGGAGCAATAACCAATTCTTATCACAACTGTTGGAGACAATGAGGATAGGAATTCCAATTCCCAACCCTAGCCAAGGCTTTTACATTGATTGATTGTCACTCACCTTTGTTTAGTTCAATTTCTTGTGTCCTTTATCCTACTTGTTATTTGTTCATTGCTTTTATGCAAGCTTGTTTACATTTCTCGTATTCAACCTCAAACACCAAGAGAACTCTTAACCAATTATGTGCATCTTAGGGCAACTCCTAGGGAGAACGACTTGGGACTAATACTCTCGGTTATTGATTTGAATTATGGACACACACTTTCTTTGTTTGATGGGTTATAGTTTGTTGGTTTAGACTATACTCACGACACAATTCTATTGAAAAATTCTATACCGACAAAATATAGCTCATCAAAGGCAAAGTTGACCACTGCGAATGGAACAAAGGGAATCAATCTGATATTTTATTTTATTTTTTCAATTGTTGCAAGCTGATTTATTGTATTATTTTTTATAAATGCTAATCTGTGGAGTAGAAAGTAGAAGAACTTAAATAAGAAACAAGAAGACTAAGGAGAGAACTTGAGAGTGACAAGGTAATGTTATTTATTTGCTTCTTGTGAGATTTGCAAAGGAACTCATTGATAATATGTTGCCACTTCAACTTTCTAATTGATTCTTTTTTTCAATATTAACAAGGTATTGATCGCTGATAAAAAATATGGTTGTAACAAGAATATTCTCAATGTTCTCAAGGTATAGTTGTAACAAAAATACATAAATGAAAAGAATATTTTCAACGTATTTCATAATTCATAAATATTTCCATGCTTAAGAATTTTGGGGTGTCTTCAATTTATGCAAAGAATTATAATTTCAATCATAATATGTGGTGTGGATGCAGGATGGCATAGATGCTATTGAAGATGTTATCTATCACATTGAAATAACAAGTTTGTTTGATAGAGGAAAAGAGTTTTCAAATTTAAAGTGGCTCTTAAAATTGTTTGTTTGAATCAGGTTTTGTTTTTGATTCCTTGGAGAATGCTCTTGGTAAATTTGATGACGGTCCATTCTTTCTTAGTCAATTAAGTTGGGCAAGTACTAATCAATTCAAATAGTCTTCCTTGCTTATAAAAAGATACAAATGTTTAGTAATTAACCATTTTAGTCTTGTAAATTGATGTACAAGATACATGGTATTACTTGAATTATTGCTTGATTTCATATGTTAACATTAAGTGTTATTTTTTCTAGGAAAGATGTGAAAATATGATTGATTATGTAAAAAGGCTTAAGGTTTGCATAAGATAGTTCCAAGACATTGAGATGAGCTACACAATGGAATAGGAGAGGTTGAAGAACTCATTGGAACTAACATAGCAAAAATTCATGGAAATTGGTAGACTAATTTCATTTTTACTATCCACTTTGGTTTTTGAATAAATCTCAATGGATTCGAGTACTGATGTGGTTCGATGCATCTGATAACAGAGTTGCTGCTAAAAATCAAGGAAGACAAATTGAACTCAATTATCACAGAAATGAAACAGAACTGCATTAATTTATAAGAAAAGTTGATTAAGGAAGAAACAGAAAGGGCGGTAACAAAGATTTTCAAGTGGACTAAGTTTTAAATTTTGATAACAGAGAATGTTGTATGGTAAGGAAATGCCAGTAATAAATTATTTTCTTCGACTATCTTTTTACATACAAGGCTATAGCCGAATCTCTTGAGAAAGAGCGGGAGTCCAGGATTAACATCGAGAGGTCACATACCACTTTGTCTTATGACCTTGGGGGAGCACTGATGAGTGAATTCCTGTGGTGGTCTAGAATTTCTCAATTGAATAAAATCTCGTTGCAAGTATAGTTCTAAACTAACAAACAATCCTTCCAATAAAAAATTTGGTTGTCACAAGTAACAAACCCCAAATAAGAATTAACCGAAGTATTTGAACTCCGGGTCATATCACAAGGAATTGCAATGAAGTGCTCAATTATTGGCTATGAAGATGCAAGGGGTTTGATTTTATATTTTTGGCAAGAAAATAAATGACAAGAAAATAAATGAACAATTAACTAATAAAGGAAAGGAAAAATACTGTTGGCTAGACATAGGTAATTGAGATCACCATCCTTGTCTACAAACCATATATTGACAATTATGAGGAACCAAGCTCATTAAGTCTACCTCCAAGAGCTTTAAGCATGTAATATCTGCTCCTAAGCTTGAGGTACGTCACATGGCTTGATCAACATCAACCCATAAGTCCCAACCTATCTACTAATTAGATTAGTAGTGGGTTAGTGTCAATGGGTATCAAATTGATCACCAAG
This sequence comes from Arachis duranensis, assembly GCF_000817695.3. Classification (NCBI taxonomy): domain Eukaryota; kingdom Viridiplantae; phylum Streptophyta; class Magnoliopsida; order Fabales; family Fabaceae; genus Arachis; species Arachis duranensis. Next base: position 51,127,724 of record NC_029780.3, on the reverse strand, counting down.
GGTTCTCAATTGACTAATTCATTAAGACCCAATGACTCAAGGTCACTCAATTCCCTTAGCCTAGGCCAAGAGTAAAGAAAACTACTAAAAAACTAGAGGAAACATTTTATCAAACACCTAGAGTGCAAGAAAAGTAAAAATCACTAAATGCAAGAATTAACAAGATCCATAACCATCATAAGCAAGAAATCAACACTAGCAATGAAGATAAACATAAAAGAAACATGAAAACATAAAATTGCATTAGAAGAAATCAAGATCCAACAATGGTTCATCAACATAAAAGAGAGCAAAATGAGAAATTAACAAGTAAAACTAGAAGAGCAAAGATGTAATAACAAGAAATTAAAAGTGAAGATTAAATCAAAACAAGAATTGAAAATTGGATTTAAGAAAATTAAACCTAAACTACCCTAAATTCCAGAGAGAAAGGAGAGCTTCTTTCTCTAGAATTCTAACCTAAAAAATGATAAAAACTAAAGTATGACAACTTTGTTTATCCACTTTCAATCCTTGGGTTTAATAGCATCAGAAATGGGTTGGATTGGGCCCAAAATGCTTAAGAAATCGCTGGCCACGAGTTGCGAAAATGGACCCACGCTGATCCTGCAATGTGTGCGTGTCATGCACGCATATGTGTCCCTAAACGCCAGGAAACTATAGCAAATTTTATATCATTTTGAAGCCTTGGATGTTAGCTTTCCAACGGAACTGGAACCGCCTCATTTGGACTTCTGTAACTCAAGTTATGATCGATTGAGTGCGAAGAGGTCAGAATTGACAGCTTGCGGTTCCTTCATTTCTTCATGAGTTCTCCCATTTTGCATGCTTTCTATTCATTCCTTCAATCCAATCTTTGCCTTCTAAACCTGAAATCACTTAACAAACATATCAAGGTATCAAATGGAATTAGAGTGAATTAAATTTAGCTATTTTAAGGCCTAAAAAGCATGTTTTCACACTTAAGCACAAATTTAGGGAGAATTACAAAACCATGCTATTTCATTGAATAAATGTGAGAAAAGTTGATAAAATCTCCCAAATTAAGCACAAGATAAACCACAAAATTGGGGTTTATCAAGCACAAAGAGAGCTCCAAAGTGCAAATCAGAAGGTAATTTAATTCTACTTCATCTATTTTCTCAAAATCATTTCAAGATTGCTGAAAGTGTAGTCTAAAAACTTTAGATTTTCTTCCAACAAAGACACCAAAACATTGCAAAAATTGAGGCTTATTATATGATCTTTGATTCTTTATGTTTAAGCCTTGTTCATACCCTAGGGTCGAGCTGTTCGACCCGGGATGTTCTACAAACAAAGCGACCGACCTCTTTAGGTCAGGATGACCCGGCCTCTTCTCAAAGAGCTCGGCCAAGTCACAAGAAAGCCCAATAAAGGGCCCAAATGGAGGACCGCGCACCAAAGCCCAAGGCAACCCAAGCCTACAAGGAGAAGGGCGGTTCTTTTGAAGATAAGATGACCTCACTCAAAAGATAAAGATAAGATAAGATAACTAACTTATGTTATCTAAAGAAGGTTACTCTACATTATTATAAATACACTGGAGCACCCAGGTATAACTCATACTCTGATTCTACTAAAAACCTGCTTAATACCCTTGCTAACTTAAGCATCGGAGTCCCTTGCATGTACCCCCCACCCTCTGGGGACGAAGGAATCAGCACCGTCACCAAGTCCAACAAATCGGACATAGCATCTCCGATCATTACAAAATATCTCATCCGAGATCGACCTACAGTTTCAGGTAACCCTCGGAACATTGGCGCCGTTGCCGGGTAACCTGGAAGTCATCCCATCACCATGGCAGACAACCATGACAACGACCACACCTTAGATCTAGAGGAAAGAACGCCGCATAAAAACGCGGACACTACAACAAAGGATACTCCTCAACTTAACAACGAAAAGGATTCTCCAAACGCAGGAGCCATAGAGGCGCTTCAAGATCGATTAAAGCAACTCGAGAAAGAAGCCCAACATCAACGCGAAAAAGAAGAGGATCTACATCGGGAGATAAGGCGACGTCAGGAATTAAAAGATAAGCTTCTAAAACTCGAAGCCGATCTCAAAACCAAAGCTACTCGATCCACTCTAGAGGATAGCTCTCGCAAGGATCAAGATCCATTCACCAGGGAAATCATGAAGACCAAAATCTCAAAGGACTTCAAACTTTCGGATATGACTTTGTACGACGGCACTTCAGACCCCAACCATCACCTCAGCAATTTCAGAAGTAGAATGTACCTCACTGACGCCTCGGATGCAGTTCGCTGCAAAGCCTTTCCAATAACTCTTACCAAGACAGCCATTAGATGGTTCGACAGCCTACCTCCAAAGTCCATCTCGAGCTTCGACGACCTGGCCAAAAAATTCCTGGCCAGATTTTCCATACAAAAAGATAAGGCTAAACACGCCCCCAGCCTACTAGGGATCAAACAAGGAGATTGGGAAAGTCTTCGTAACTACATGGAAAGATTCAACAAAACATGCATGGACATACAAAGTCTACCAACAAAAGCTGCCATTATGGGCCTCATAAATGGCCTATGAAAAGGACCTTTTAGCCTATCTATATCTAAGAAATATCCTGCATCCCTGGATGAAGTACAAGAACGGGCACAGAAGTACATCAACGTGGAGGAGAATTCACGACTTGGGGAAGCCTCGAGGTTCTGTTCCACCTACCGAGACAAAGATAAAGAATCCAAGAAAAAAGAAGATCGCTCCGGGGAGAAAATAAAAAATATCATAACTACACCCCTCTTAGGGTATCCTTGGTAGATGTTTACAAAGAAGTCTTCCATACGGAAAAAATACCCCCAGTTTGGCCACTCAAAGGTAAAAGAGGAGGAGGAAATCAGAACGAATACTGTGAGTATCATCGAGTCCGAGGATATTCCACCAACGAATGCTTTGACTTGAAAAATGTCATAGAAAAATTAGTAAGAGAAGGAAAACTAGATCAGTTTTTGGGCAACCAGGATGAAGAGCCAAGAAAAAGAAGAAGGTATGAAGATGTCGGACGGTCTGAGCGATCACTTCGCACACCGGAAAGACACGTCCACATGATACATGGCGGATTTGCGGGAGGAGGAATCTCCAAATCATCTCGCAAGCGACACCTTAAAGAAGTATACCATGTCGAAGGAAAGAAGGAGGCGCCAGACATCCCAGCAATTACGTTTACCAAAAAAGACGCATCCGGAATCATATCAGGACACGACGATCCCATGGTCATCACTATCATACTAGCAAACGCCAACCTCCACCGTACATTAATTGACCAAGGAAGCTCCACCGACATCTTATTCAAAACTACCTTCGACAAGTTCGGCTTAGAAGAAAAAGAGCTAAGAGCATACCCAAACAGCCAGTTCGGACTTAGGGATACCCCAGTACAACCACTGGGATACGTATCGCTACACACAACCTTCGGAAAGGGGAACCAATCCAGAACACTCAAGATAGACTACATCGTGGTCAACGTAAGCTCAGCCTACAATGCCTTAATAGGTCGGACAACGTTAAACATACTCGGCGTAATAGTTTCAACTCCACATCTACGTATGAAATTCCCAACTGCAAAAGGGATAGCTAGAATAAAAGCAGATCAAAGGATGGCGCGTCGCTGTTATAACGAAAGTCTAAACCTCAGAGGCGAAGGAGAAGAGTTCCACACAATCGAACTTAGTAGAGTTCAGAGGTGAGAAGTACTCCGTCCACAGCCCGAAAGAGA
>NC_029780.3:51114785-51115228 GCF_000817695.3 Arachis duranensis | reverse complement strand
TTGTTTGTAGCTTGGATCCTTTGAGGTTGTGACTTATGGGTCCAACTTGTTTCTTGGTGGTTCTTTTGCGCTGGTCCCCCTTTCAGTTATTTCTGTAATCCTCTTTCTTGGACCTTTTGTCAGGTCTCTTTCGGGGATTACTTTTATAACTTATTTGTGGGAGATCAATTTCGTTAGGTCGACCTCTTTCCAAGTTATTTTTGTAATCCTCTTTCTAGGACCTTTGTCAAGTCTCTTTCAGGGATTACTTGTATAACTTTTTAGTGGCAGGAGTCCGACTCGGTTATGTCGGTCTCGTTTAAGTTATTTTTTGTAGTCCTCTTTCTTGGATCTTTGTCAGATCTCTTTCAGGGACTACTTGTATAACTTTTAAGTGGTAGGAGTCCGACTTGGTTATGTCGGTCTCCTTTAAGTTATTTTTTGTAGTCCTCTTTCTTGGATCT
>NC_029780.3:51076711-51114685 GCF_000817695.3 Arachis duranensis | reverse complement strand
ATATATATATATTCATTCATTTATCAGGGATGCATATATATATATTCATTTATCATCTCATTGTGGGATATCTTCCTTAAAGGTACAAGTGTCCGGCCACACTTGCGACGTGGGTCAACAGAATCTCAAATTTCAACTTGGAGCAAGTGGGGGTGAAAGTGAGAATTATTGTCGGTCTATAATTTCTCTTGTATAAATGAATTACTTCGTTGTAAGCATAACTCCAAACCAACTAATAACTCTCACATCAAATTTTTATGTTAGTTGTCATAAGTATAAACCCTAATGAAAATTAACCGAAGTATTCAAACCTCGGGTCGTCTCACAAGGAATTGCAATGAAGTGATCAATTATTGGCTATGAAGAACAAGGGGGTTTGATTTGTAATTGATGCACGGAAACTTGTCTCTCAACAAATTTTCCTTCGGCAAGTATACCGAGTTGTCGTCAATTAAAAACTCACAACAGAGTGAGGTCGAATCCACAGGGATTAACGGATTAAGCAATCAATGGTCAATTGATTATCCTAGTTAGACGAATCATATTTGAGTGATAAGTAACAAGAAAATGTAAATGGCATAAAAGTAAAGAAAGAAATAAAGTGCAAGAAAGTAAATGGCAAGAAAAGTAAATGTTAGAACTAAAAATAAAATGAACATTGGAATCAAGAGGTATTGCATTCCTCCGGATCAAGTTCATTCTCATCTCTTCCTCAATCAATGTATTCATTAATCTCCTTGGCAATCTTAAGTGATTAGATCCCAAATTCCTTGGCAACCCAATCTCTCTAAGCTTGAACAATTTCTCAATTCCTTGATTTAATAGCTCATGGGAAGAGATGAAGTTTGGTCACTGGTTATACCACACACATTCATAGATCAAAGTATTGGTAGGATTAAATGTCACAATATCCATCCAACCCCCAACCTAATCCAATGTAAGAGAGCATTTCTAGCATGATCTCCTCATTCCTCTTCCAAGGTTCCGAGGAGATCCAATTATGGAGAGTTTCTCTTCCAAGATAGCTAACCAATTGGATGAAGATCGAAAGTTCTCTAGTAAAATCAAGAGAAAAGAAAGAAGAAGAAGAATGAAAACTACAATTGATCCATTAAATACAATAGAGCTCTCTAACACAATGAAAAGAGTTAGTTGTTCATTGCTCTACTCAAAAAAAAGGAAGAAAGTGCAGAAAAATAAATATGAAGATTAAAACTGAAATTAAAACTTCAAAGTTCATAAATGAAAACTACAAACTAGAATTAAACTATTACTAAGAAAAGAAAAAGAAGAGAAAAGGGAGAAAAGTGTAGGAGGAGAGGGGTCTGAAGCCCACTCCCCTTGGAGTGTGCCAATTCCCAGAAGTTCGAATTGGTCTTCACTCTCTCCCCCTTCCTTCAATTTTCCGTATTCCAGAATGAATTGATTGTAAAAACTAAGGCCTTTATATAGGCTCTCCTAAATTACAAAATGAAATTAAAAGCAAATTACAACTAAATAAAAATTCCTATTCTAGATGCTGCTTGTGGCCTTGATTGGTTGACACTTGTGGGCTTGCTTGCTTGAGGTTGGGTGGTTCTTGCAAGAGAAATGAATCAAGTTAAGGTCTAGGTGCTAATCGTTAGTGCTACCGTTAGCCACACTAACGCTACAAGTGTGGCGTTAGTGCTGAAGTTAGTGTGGCTAACGTCACACTTGCTACCAGTTGGTGTTTTTGGGGCTTAAAAGATGCCTCTTGTTTGTCTCCAATTTCATGCCCACAATATAGTATTATATGTCATTGGAAATCTCTGAATGTCATCTTTCTAACGCAACTAGAATCACCTCAATTGGACCTCTGTAACTCAAGTTATGCTCCTTTGAAGTGGACAAGGTCACTGGCATAGTCGCTGGCGTTATTGGAAAAAGTGAGTGCTAATAATGTCAGTGTTCAGGGGGTTAATATTGCCAGGTTCTGGAGCTCAAACTTAATGTTCACTCCATACTATTATATATTGTTGGAAAGCCCTGGATGTCTACTTTCCAACGCTATTAAAAGCGCATCATTTGGAGCTTTACAACTCGAGTTACACTTCTTGGAAGGTGAAGAGGTCAGCTGGCCTTACTACAGGTTGATACCATGTTCATCTTTGCACTTTCAGGGCAGGTTTTCTCCCTTAAATTTAGTGTCCACCATGTAGTGCTATATATGCTTAGAAAGCTCTGGAATCCTACTTTCCAATGCCACTGGAATCAACTCATTCGGAGCTTTGTGGTTCAAGTTATTTTTGTTTGAAGAAGGCATGGTCAGGTTGCTGGGTGAGATTTTGCCCACGTTAGTGGCACTAACGTGGCCACTAACGTAGGCCTTCTTTGCTTCGCAAACGTTAGTGGTGTTCATGTTTTTCACTAACTTTCACAGATGCCTCCTTTCCTCCACGTTAATGCCCACGTTAGTGGCACTAACGTGGCCACTAACATGGGTGTTCTTGGCTTCGCAAACGTTAGTGGCGTTCACTTTTTCCACTAACGTTGGAGTTTCCCTTTCCTTCCACGTTAGTTTCCACGTTAATGTAACTAACGTGGCAAATAACGTGGGTCTTCTTCCCCTTCGCTAACGTTAGTGGTGTTTACTTTTACCACTAATGTTCCAATCTTTCCTTCCTTCAACGTTAATGGCCACGTTAGTAATTGGCAAGAAAAGTAAATAACAAGAAAGTAAATGACAAGAACTGATAAAAGAATGGGAATGAACTCTTGGCTAAGACATGGGAAATGAGATCACCATCCTTGTCTACAAACTATGTGTTGACAATTATGAGGGACCAATCCATTCAGTCTACTTATATGCTTGAAGTACGTATAATGTCTACTTCAACGCTTGAAGTGCGTCAAATAGGCTTGATCAACATCAATCCATAAGTCCTAACCTAGCTACTAATTGACTTAGTAGTAGGCTAGCGTCAATGGTTATCAACTTGACCATAAAGGGTTCTCAAATCACCAATTCAATGAGACCCAAATTACTCAAGGTCACTCAATTCTCTTAGCCTAGGCAACGAGTAAAGAAAAATACTCAATAACTAGAGAAAATATTTTAACAAAAACACCTAGAGTGCAATAAAAGTAAACATTACAAAATGAAAGAATTAATAGAACCCAAAACTAACATAAGCATGAAATCAACAATGGCAATTAAGATAAACATAAAGAGACATGAAAATATAAAATTGTATTAAAATAAAATAGAAATCCAAAAGAGTTCATAAAAGTAAAAAGGGCAAAATAAGGAAATTAACAAGGAAAGCTAAGAAGATTAAGACAATTGAACAATAAAATGTAAAGAGAATTGAAATAAAAACAAGGATTGAAAGTTGGATCTACAGAAATTTAACCTAAACTACCCTAAATTTTGAGCTTCTCTCTCTAGAATTCTAACCTACAACATGGTGAAAACTACACTATGACTCCTCCCCCATTCCCTTGAAATCCTTGGGGTCAAAAGCATCAGAAATGAGTTAGATTTGGGCTTCCTTAAGCTCAAAAATCACCCCCAGCATTTTTCCTTTAGTGAAGTCACGTGCGGCTTGTCACGCGTACGCGTGGGTCACGCGTATGCGTCATTGGCAATTTTCTCTTTCATGCGTGCGCGTGGGGTAACGCGTGCGCGTCGCTGGAGATTCTCTCCTTCTCACGCGTATGCGTGGGTGACACGCGCACGTGGCCTTCAGTTCATCAAATCCTCATTTCTTCATGAATTCTCTATTTTTGCATGCTTTTTCTTCATTCATTCAACCAAATCTTTGCCTTCAAATCCTGAAATCACGTAACAAACATATCAAGGCATCGAATGGAATTAAATAAATTAAATTTATCAATTTTAAGGCCTAAAAAGCATGTTTTTACCCTTAAGCACCAATAAGGAGAAATTTATAAAGCCATGCTATTTCATTGAATAAATATGAGTTAAGTTGATAAAATCCCCTAAATTCAACATAAGATAAACCACAAAATCGGGGTTTATCAAACCTCTCCACACTTAAACTAAGCATGTCATCATGCTAAACCAAGAAAGACAAGAAAAGGGGTATGAACATTTATTCAATGCAAATAAACTATATAAACCTATATATATACATGCAACTAAATACAAAATGCTTCTACCTACTTGGTTAAAAGTAAATCAATCTCCAAGAATGTATATGAACAAGTAGAGCTAATCCATGAATCCTACCAATTCAAATATCAAAATGAAGTTCAAATAGACTTGCAAGAAGAAAGCTCATGAAAGTCGGGAACAAAAAATTGAACATCGAACCCTCATCGGAAGTGTATCCGCTCTAGTCACGCAAGTGTATAGGGTTGATCACTCAATCCTCTTCTAATCATGCTTTCCAAGATTTGTTTTTCATTTAACAATCAACAATTATTCAATGCATGAATACATATATTATGAGGTCTTTTCATAGGTTGTAATGGGGCTAGGGTAGAGGCAAGGATGCATATGGTCAAGTGAGCTTGAAATTTGAATCTTTGGTTAACCTAAGTTCTCACCAAACACATATAACAACCTATATGTTTTGAGGGTTACCTGAAACTGTAGGTCGATCTCGGACGAGATATTCTGTGTTGGTCGGTGCTGCCGTGTCCGACCTGCTAGAGTTAGAGATGCTTCTGATCCTTGATCACCAGAGGGTGGTGGTACTTGCAAGAGACTCTGATGCTTAAGTTAGCACATGCTTTAAACAGGATTTTGTGTAAAATCATAGTATGAGTTATACCTGGGTGCTCTAGTGTATTTATAGTAGTGTGAAGTGACCTTTCTTGAGATAAGTTAGTTATCTTATCTTATCTTTGAGTGAAGTCATCTTATCTTTTAAGCCAGCCGCCTTTAGGATGGGCTGCGTCCTTTTATTTGGGCCTACTTGGGCTTCTACAGCGATTTGGTCGAGCTCTTTAAGAAGAGGTCGGTGGCGATCTTCCTTAAGAGGTCGGTCGCTCCTTCATTGATCATCCCGGTGGAGCTATGTGGAAGTTGGCATGCTTCTGGCATGGTGGGCATTTCTTGACAAACTCTGTTGCTTCCTTTTGTAAGGTCAGCCAGTAAAAACCAGCTCGAAGTACCTTTTTTGAAAGCGCTCGTGCTCCCAAGTGGTTGCTGCACATACAATTGTGTACTTCTTCCAAGACTTCCCTTGTATCGGAGGCCAGTACACATTTTAGGAGGGGTGTTGAAATCCCTCTCCTATATAGGATGTTGCCTACTATGGTGTAGTTCTGTGCTTCTCGTATTAGCCTTTTCGCCTCCTTTTTATCTATGGGAAGTATCTCAGACTTGAGGTAGTTGATTTTGGGGGTCATCCATCCTTGATCCTGACCTGATATGGTTAGGACCTTTTCTTCCTCCGAGATTGATGGACTTTGCAATGTTTCTTGGATGAGGCTTCTATTATTGCCCCCTGGTTTGGTGCTGGCTAGTTTTGAAAGTGCATCAGCTTGGGCATTCTGTTCCCGAGGTATATGTTGGACATCATATCCCCTAAACTGTCTGAGCTATCCTCTGGTTTTGTCTAGGTATTTTTTCATGGTGGGATCCTTAGCTTGGTAGTTTCCCTCAGTAGTGCCTCATATTCAGCTTGGTTATTTGAGACAGGGAACTTAAATTTAAAGGAGAGCTCAATTTGGGTCCCCTGGTCACTCTCTATAATTATACCTGCACCACTCCCGGTCTTGTTTGAGGAGTTGTCTACGTAGATATTCCATTTTGTAGGAGTTCCCGGGGTGTCAGTGTACTCGACAATGAAGTCGGCCAGATACTGTGATTTGATAGCTATCCGAGCTTCATATTTGAGGTCGAATTCAGATAACTTGACTGCCCATTGTAGTATTCTTCCAGCTAGGTCAGTTTTCTGTAGGATTCCTTTTATGAGCTGGTTGGTCCAAACTCTGATAGTGTGAGCTTGAAAGTATGGTCAGAGTCGCCGGGAAGTGAGTATGAGTGCGTAGAAAAATTTTTCTATCTTTTGATTGTTTAATTCAGCCCCTTATAAAGCCTTACTGATGAAGTAGATGTGTTGTTGCCCGCTTTCATCTTCTCTGACTAGTGCTGATGCTATTGCCTGATTTTCTACGGCGAGGTATAGTATGAGCTCTTCGCCTTCCCAAGGTCAACTAAGGACAGGTGGTTGCCCCAAAATTTCTTGAAATCTTGAAAAGCTCGTTCGCATTCTAGGGTCCACTCGAACCTCTTTTCCTTCCTTAATGTTGCATAGAAGGGGAGAGATCTTAAGGCTGATCCAGCTAGGAACCTAGACAGAGCCGCTAGTCTTCCATTGAGCTGCTGGACCTCTTTGACACAGGTCGGACTTTTCATGCGAAGTATGGCCTGGCACTTATCTGGGTTTGCTTCGATTCCTCTTTTGGTGAGCATGAAGCCAATGAATTTGCCAGCTTTTATCGCGAAGGTGCACTTCGCGGGGTTAAGTCGCATACCATGCTTTCTTATGGTGTTGAACACTTTAGCGAGGTCGGATAACAACGATTCCTCACTTTGTGTTTTTAACAGCATGTCATCTACATAGACCTCCATTAGCTTTCCGATGAGGTCGGAAAAGTCTTTGTTCATCATTCTTTGGTAGGTAGCCCCTGCGTTCTTGAGTCCGAAGGGCATAACTATATAGCAATAGTTTACCTTTGGGGTTTAGGATCGAGGTGTTCTCTTGGTCGGGTGGGTACATTGGGATTTGGTTGTATCTCAAATAGGCATCCACGAAGGAGAGGTACTTGTATCCGAAAGAGGCGTCCACTAGAGTGTTTATATTTGAGAGCAGGTAAGGATCTTTTGGGCAGGCCTTATTGAGGTTGGTGTAGTCGGTACACATTCTCCACTTGCCATTTGACTTCTTCACCAAGACAACGTTGGCTAGACATAATGGGTACTTGGCCTCCCTTATGAACCCTGCCTCCAGTAAGGCTTATAACTGCTCTTCCACAGCTTGGGACCTTTCTGGGCCAAGCTTCCTGCGCTCCTGTTGCAGTGGCTGAGATCCGAGATATACCACTAGCTTATGGCACATTAACTTGGGATCTATGCCGGGCATGTCTGCGGCCTTCCACGCAAAGTGGTCAGCATTATTCTTTAGGAACTGTATCAGTGTCTCTTTTAAGTCTCCCCTTAAGGTTACCTCTATATTTGTTGTTTTATCCTGAGCATCCCCGATCTGGACTTCTTCGGTCTCTCCTTCAGGTTGTGGACGAAGTTCTTCATGAACTCGAACTCTCCCGAGTTCAATGGTGTTGATTTCCTCTCCTCTGGGGTTGCCTTTAAGGTTTATACTTTCGTTGTAACAGCATCGCACAAGCTTTTGGTATGCTTTTATCGTGGCGATCCCTTCTGGAGTTGGAAACTTCATGCACAGATGTAGAGTGGAGACTACTGTGGCGAGTTGGTTTAGTGTTGTTCGACCAATAAGGGCATTATAAGCCGAGCTCACTTTGACTACGATATAGTCTATGTTTAGTGTCTTGACCGAGTTCCTTTTCCGAAGGTTTTATGCAGTGAGATGTATCCTAATGGTTGAATTGGGGTGTCTCCGAGTCCAAACAAGCTATTCTACGGAGTTTTTTGAAGGCGGATTTGAACAAGATATCTACGGAGCTCCCTTGGTCTACCAACGTTCGATGGGGATTAGCATTGGTGGGTATGACGGTAATGACCATGGGGTCATCATGCCCCGAGATGCTACCGGTTGCGTCTTCTTGTGTAAAGGTAATAGTGGGGAGGTCGGGTGACCTGTCCCCTTCTTCGACATGATATACCTCTTTAAGGTGTCTTTTGCGAGAGGATTTAGAAATCCCTCCTCCTGCGAAACCTCCATTTATCATATGAACATGTCTTTCGGGGGTGTGAGGGTGGATGTTCAACTCGTCTGACCTCTTCATCCCTACTTCTCTTTCTCGGTTAATTTACTTTATTAGCTAAGAACCGATCTAGTCGCCCTTCTCGTGCCAACTTCTCTATGACATGCTTTAGGTCGAAGCACTCGTTAGTAGAATGTCCGTAGATTCAGTGGTATTTGCAGTACTCTGTCCGACTTCCTCCTCTTTTGTGTTTTATCGGGCGAGGTAGTGGGATCTTCTCAGTGTTGCATATTTCTCGGTAGACATCCACAAGAGACACCCGAAGAGGGGTGTAGTTGTGATATTTTCTAGGTTTCTCAGTGGGTTGGTCTTTTTTCCTGGATTATTTATCCTTGTCCCGAGGTGGATAGGAGAATCCGGTTTTTGAGCTATCTCCCAATCGGGAGTTCTCCTCCATGTTGATGTATTTTTCTGCCCTTTCTTGAACCTCGTTTAGAGTTGTTGGGTGTTTTTTGGATATTGAGTGGCTAAAAGGTCCTTCTCGTAGGCCATTGATGAGACCCATGATGGCTACATCTATTGGCAGATTTTTTGTGTCTAGACATGCCTTGTTGAATCTTTCCATGTAGTTGTGGAGGCTTTCCCGATCTCCTTGCTTAATCCATAACAGGCTAGGGGCATGATTGGCTTTGTCTTTCTGGATGGAGAATTTAGCTAGGTTAGCGAGGTCATCGAAGCTTGCTATTGACTTTGGCGGCAAACTGTCGAACCACTTTATTGCCGTCCTGGTCAGAGTAGTTGGGAAAGCTTTGCATCGAATGGCGTCTAAAGCATCTGTGAGATACATCCTGCTTCTAAAATTCCTAAGATGATGGCTTGGATTAGATGTACCATCGTACGGGGTCATGTCAGGAGTTTTAAAGTCCTTTGGGACTTTAGCTTTCATGATTTCTTGGGTGAATGGATCTCGGTCCTTGTGGGGGCTATCTTCATGACTGGATCGAGCGGTTTTAGCTTTGAGGTTGGCTTCGAGCTTTAGGAGCTTGTCCTCTAGCTCTCTCGGCTTTCCGCTGATGCTCAGCCTCTTGTTCAAGTTTTTTGAGGCGATCCTGCTGTGCTCGCAGAGCATCTAGAATTTTTGCATTTAGAGACTATTTGTCTCCCTTAGGTTGAGGTGTATCCTAAGACATGGTATCCGTGTTTTTAAGCGTTGTTCTATTTTCTAAGTCAGAGTTATGATCGTTGTCAAGGTTGTCCGCCATGATGATGGAATGACTTCCAAGTCCCCGGCAACAGCGCCAATGTTCCGAGAATGTTCCGAGGGTTACCTGAAACTGAAGGTCGATCTCGGATGAGATCTTCTGTGTTGGTTGGTGCTGCCATGTCCGACCTGCTAGAGTTAGAGATGCTGCTGATCCTTGATCACCGGAGGGTAGTGGTACCTGCAAGAGACTCCGACGTTTAAGTTAGCTCGTGCTTTACGCAGAATTTTGTGTAGAATTAGAGTATGAGTTATACCTAGGTGCTCCAATGTATTTATAGTAGTGTGAAGTGACCTTTCTTGAGATAAGTTAGTTATCTTATATTTGAGTGAAGTCATCTTATCTTTTAGGCCAGCCGCCTTCAGGGTGGGCTGCATCCTTTTATTTGGTCCTACTTGGGCTTCTATAGTGATTTGGCTGAGCTCTTTAATAAGAGGTCGGTGGTGATCTTCCTTAAGAGGTCAGTCGCTCCTTCATTGATCATCCCGGAGGTACGCATGATTCCCAGTTTTCTTCACATACTCATGCATTCTCTTTACTTCACATTCCATATGCATTGTTATTATTACTTTGCTTTGAGGCATTTTTGTCCGCTTTTTATTGCTTTTCTTTTTTTCTATGTATTTTTCTTTTCTACATTTTCTTTTCACAATAAAGTATATACAAACATATCAATGCATATGGTTTTACATATTTAATGCATGAATATGTACCCAATTTCATGATTTTCAACAAAAATACAAAATACACTTTTACCTCAACCAATGTCCCATGTTTCCCCAAACTTGAATGATAAACACTCTCACTAGCTTAAGCTAATGAAAGATCCAAATTAAGAACATTTATTGTTTTTTGCTTTAAAGCTTGTAATGTGCTAAAATTAAGAACAAATGGGTTTAGCATAGGCTCAAAGTTGGCTGACAGTAGATGATAAAAGGTAAGGCTATTTGGGTAAGTGAGCTAATTGAAACAATGGCCTCAATCATATAGATGCATGTATACATAGAATAATGGACATATAGAATCAAACAAATCAAAGATTACAATCATAGAAAGAGAATAATACACATAAGAATGGAATAAGTGGTTAAATGATGTAACCACACAATTAGGCTCAAAACTCACATGCTTGTGTGTGCTTAGCTCAAAAACCATGTTCCAAAATAAATTCTTCAAGCAAGTTCAACGAAAATATTTTTTCAAATTGGTAGGGTGACCTAAAATAGTTTTCTTGGAAAAGAAATTATCACCCTAACTAAGTAGTTCTAACATAAAAAGAAGTGGTAAAATATATACAAACTCTAACTAACATGCAACCTATCATGCAATGCAACAACTAACTAACAAAGAAGATTAAGAATTGGTGTTGGAAAAAAGAAATGGTTACCCATAGAGATCGGTTGGACGACCTCCCCACACTTGAAGATTGCACCATCCTCAGTGCATGCAAAGAAGAGCAAGGTGGACGGGTCGCTACAACTGATGAGCCTCTACAAAGGATTGTGCAAAGGGGCTTTTTTGTTGCCTCATATTGAAGCTTTTCCTTTCCTTTCCTTCTTGGTGGCTAGCTTAAAAAGAGAGAAAAAGAAAGAAAATTAATCCTACAACAAAGATATCAAAGCAAATAGAACCTAGGCGGGGGCTAATGCCAAATAAGAGTAAGGTTCTCAACTATATGGTAGCTACAACATGTAAGTGAGAAAACCATATAAGCTAAGGCATATTAACTAATACTTGATAAAAGAGTAAAGTCAAAGCATAAGTAAATGCCATGAAGAGCATGTTGAGCATCAAGTTCAAACAAGAAATAGTGGGTCATGAAAGACATTTAAGTTCATGTCAACGTACAAAGAACACAAGAGTCATAAAAGATTAAGCATCGATTTAAAAGTTTTATCACCCAACAATATCAAACAAGTCAAGAAGCACCAAGATAATCCAAGAAGTTCTCAACAATTGAGTAAGAGAATTCAACACCATTATTAAAATAAGAAACTTTGAAAAGAAAATAAGAACAAGCTATAAAAACAAAATTAAAATGTAATGAATGAAAACAAGAAAATGCAATAAACAAAAGAAAATGAAAAATGAGAAAAAGGAGAAATAGGATTTTGAAAAGAGGGAGAAGAAGAAGTAAGAAAGGAAGAAAGAAGAAAGAAGAAAGGTAGAAAGAAAGAAGAAGAAAAGAAGAAGGAAAAGGAAAGAAGAGAAAAGGGGAAGAAACAGGGTGCGAGGCGGCGCACGCGCTTCGTCCACGCATGCAATTCGGAAGTGGGAATGGCAAGTGAAGCGTAAGCGTTGACCACACGTACGCGTGGTTTGCAGAAAGTAGAGGTGACGCGTACACGTCATTCATGCGAACGCGAGGAGGCCAAATTGTGCTGTTCACACAATTCCAGTACTACTCCAGCGCAACTCTCTGGTTTTTGTACCAGGTGTCCCAACATGGCATACGACGCGTGCGCGCCGGCCAAACTTCAATTTAATAACTATTCTACAACTTAAGGCATAAATCTAATCAAACAAACTAGCAACCAAAGCAATATAAAGAGTATAGGAATTAAGAAAAACTACCTATAATGGTAACTCAATTCATTAATTGATTATATCTACAAGAGAATGGAAAGAGGTTACCATGGTGGGGTATCTCCCATATAGCAGTTTTAGTTTAAATCCTTAAGTTGGACAATCGGGAAGCTCCTTATCAAGGTGGCTTGTGCTTGAATTCCTCTTGGAACTCCCACCAATGCTTGGTCCTCCATTGTGCTCTAATATTTCCAATGAGTTGCACCAAGTCTTGATGGAGTCCCTCACAAGCTTAGAGCTCCTAAAGGTTGATCCTCATATATACCTGGATCCCAAATCTTGTTTCTACACCCATCTTCAAGTTGATCATCATGATTCCATCTGGGTGATAATTGATATGAACTCTCAAGTAAACACCAAATTTTCCTCCTAAACCCACACAAATTAACATTCCTCCAACCATGGTACCTTTGCCTTGAGGGTTCAACCTTAATGAGCCTAACATCAAATTTCCAACCACTACATAACTCTCTCTTACTCCTCATTCCAAAAAGAGCTCTAAGTTGACCATCAGATTTAATCAAACTATATTCAAGTGAAAAAGTAAAGCTTAGGGATAAGAATTTTACCCACTTGAATATTGTGTTGGATGGTGACTTAGGAAGGGATATCTCCAATGGTTTTGCAAGTGTCATTCCCTTATGCTCTTCCTTGATGACTTCCACCTCTTGACAACTTTCTTCAACTTCTCCTTGTCAACTTCTTCCAACTCCTCCTCCTCATCAATCAAATCAAATTTTCAAGGTTGTGTGAAGTACACTTCAACATCAACTTCACATCCATTGGAAGAATCTTCAACAAGGTCACCAATGTCGCTTGGTGTGGAGTTGTCTTCAATGATGGAACTTGTCTCTTGCTCAACCTCCTCTAATTCTTCATCATTCACCATATGCTTGGGAGGTTTGCCATATTCTTCTATGATCTCCATGTTAAGTCCAATGGGAGAGGGTTCAATTGTAGATAGGAATTCATCAATGATAGAATCTATATCTTGATCAACCTCTTCAAAGTCTTCAACCATGATATGCCTTGGAGGTTGTACACCCTCCTAAACATCAATATCAAGATTCTTTTAAGAGGGCTTTCTAATTCTACATTCCCATGGATTTCCAACATCTCCTAAATCTTCAACCATTCCTTCTGTTTCAATCATCTCTACCTCCTCCTCTTGTTGCACTTCTTGCTTCAATTCCTCTTCTTCACCTTGAAGCTCCAAATTCTCCTTCTCATTGTGCTCCTCAACTAATCCTCCACATTTAGCAACAAGGGTGTCTTGGATATTTTAGCACAATGATGCCAATTGGCTCATTATTTCAATTAAGCTAGCCACGACTTCCCCTTGCTTTTTGCAATGAGTTAGAAGTTCTTGTTGTTCTTGCATTATGGGTTGGAGAGATTGGTCTAATGAAGGTGTAGGTGGAAGAGAGGGTTTATTATTTGGGAGAAAGGGTTCATAATTGGAAGGTGGTTCATCTTGGTAAGCGTATAGAGATGGTGTATATGGAGGTGGTTCTTGGGAGTAATTGTGTTGGAATTGTTGTGGTTCTATGTATGGTTCATATGGCTCATAAGGTGGTTGGTATGGTGGGTAAGGATTAAGGTCATATGCAGGTGTTCGGTGGTAGGGGACTTGTGAGTATGGTGGTTCAAAGTTATGTTGGTGAGGTCGTTCATAGGCATATAGTGATTGTGGTTGACAACCACAATGAAGGTCACCACATCCATTAGATTGATATGCACTAGGAGTTCGATTATACCTATAAGAAACCGGAGGAGGTTGTTGCCAAGAAGGTTGATCAATTCCTTGAGCCTTCTCTCATCTTTGATTGTTCCATCCTTGATGCATGTTGTCATTGTAGTTCCCATTTCCTACAACATAATTTGAACCAAACTCATAGCCAAATGGATGAGAATTCATAGTAGCAAATAAAAACAAAAGCTAACAAAAATAAGCAACAAAGTCCTAAACCTAACAAAAACTAACAAAATAGCAAAAATGCAAACATATTCACATATTTACAATAGCCAATAATATAACACCATTGCAATTCCCTAGAAATGGCGCCAAAAATTTGAAAGAGCAAAACCATCGGCTAAGAATTTCTTCTCGGTTAGAGGAAATAACTTCGTTGCAAGTATAGTTCTCAATCGACGAGTAATGCTCAATCAAAGTTTTAATGCTCAATCAACTGAAAAGCACAACCATGGCGTTGACCCAGGGAAACTCATGATCCAGATAAGTTTTAATTACCATGCCGGAGCAAGTGGTGGGAACGACAACCCTTTCAACTACCCAGGAAGCTCAAATCATCATAACTCGGAGCAAGTGGGGTGAACCATACCCTTGAATCTACTCGAGGAGCCTCAACAACCATCCTGGAGCAAGTGGGGCAAAACCACAACCCTTGTGTCTACCCAAGAGATATGTTCTCAGAAATCTAGGAGGAACAAAGAAGGGGATCCTAACCTTCCACCATCTCGTTGGAGGCAATTTTCCAATACCAGGAGGAATAAAGAAGAGGATTCTCACCATCCACAATCTTGCTGGGGTTAGATTTTCGAGAAAGAGTGCTAAGATGAAACAATCAAGCCCAAAATCAATTTCATAAATCAAAATATACTTTGACAAGCTTAAGTCTACTATACTCAAATACGTTCTCTTTAATCCACTTAGTACACCCACACAAAGCACTCTAGTTAATCCACCCACAGTACTCAACAATCCTAAGTCACCTACTCTACATTTAAAATAGAAAATACCCTCTTTTATTTCACCCAGTACACTCTCGCTCATCCTAAAGCCTAAACACTAGCTAGGGGATCAAAAATGGTAGTTACAAAAGTTTACAAGCTTATCGAGAAGGTCAAATAGTTAGAAATATAGTTTTGGGTAAAAAAAAAAAAGGCTTTGCGTATGCATCATTGCTCTATGTACGAACGCACCAGAATGAATTCCTAGCTTGTGCATACGCATCATTGCTGTGCGTACGCACAACTCGTAATATTCCAGGGAGTGTGTATGGACACCTAATGAGCGGATATTTTATACGCTTTTTGGCTTCATTTTCATATAGTTTTCATTATGTTTTGTTTAAGTTTTATTATGTTTTCATAGGTTTTAGTGCAAAATTCACATTTTTGGATTCTACTTTGAGTTTGCGTGTTTTATGGTGATCTCAGGTATTTTCTGGATAAAATTGAGGAGCTTGAGCATAAGTCTGATTCAGAGACAGAGAAAGGACTACAGATGCTGTCACGATCTGACCTCCATGCACCCAAAAGAGATTTTCTGGAGCTACAAAAGTCCATATAGCATGCTCGCAATGGCTATGGAAAGATAACATCCAGGCCTTTCCATAAATATATAATAGTTTATACTTTGCTTTGGAAATGAAGGCCCAAAACTAGCGTTCAATGCTAGCCACCAGTGTCATTCCTGGTGTCCAGCGCCCACAGGAGAGCAGCTGGCGTCCAACGCCCAAAAGGGAGTCCCAAGCCAGCATTCAACGCCCCTAAGTGGTACTAGCTCGTGGGAAACACTGAAGCTCAACCCAAACACTCACCAAATGGGCCTCAGAAGTGGATTTTTGCACTACAAGACTAGTTTATCTTATTTTTTGTAATCCTTAGTTACTAGACTAGTATAAATATAACAAAGATCACCATTGTTAAGGACTTTTAGATCTTTTCCCATTCGAATACTATTATGTACAATATGAGTCACTAACCTCCTAAGGTTAAGGTTAGAAGCTCCACTGAGTTTCATAGACCAATAATATTACTATTCTAATTCAATAAGTCTGATTTTATTCTCTTATACATACTCGTTCTTTATCTTATGAATTGAGGGTGACCCGTGACAATCACCCTTGTCTACATGGGTTCCGTACGATTTCTGACCTAGATTGCGTTGAACTAAAGCTAGAGATTGCATTACGGATTCCGATAGAGAATTTTAGAAACTTTGGATATGTGACATATAATCCCATTGACTATGGGTTTGTAAGGTCTCTATGGCGTTAAGGCTAGAGTCAGAGAAGAAGCACTTTCTGATCCGGAAGATCTGCCTTGTCTGTGGCACCTTGAGTAGGATCGTGAAGGGGAATGGATTGCTCAGAGCTTCATCTTCTGCTACAGTGAGAAACCTAGAGGTGGCTTGATGAGAGGACATGAGTCATCTCAACGTGGTGGATTGCTGCAGTGGAGGAGGTTAACTTGATGAGATGACATGAGTTAATCACTTACGGCTGCCATTGAAAGAATCAGAAGGTTATTGAAGAAGAAAGTAAGAAAAGTTAATCCAGAAAGACAAAGTATCTCTAAAGCCTCAACCGTTCTATCACCATTGATTTCTTATCAATTCAATAATGTTCTATTTATTTGTTTTATATCTTTTTCATGACAAACTATAATTTCTATCCGCCTAACTAAGATCTGCAAGGCATCCACTGCTTGCTCAAACCAACAATCTCTGTGGGATCAA
This sequence comes from Arachis duranensis, assembly GCF_000817695.3. Taxonomy (NCBI): domain Eukaryota; kingdom Viridiplantae; phylum Streptophyta; class Magnoliopsida; order Fabales; family Fabaceae; genus Arachis; species Arachis duranensis. The sequence goes on along the minus strand of NC_029780.3, from coordinate 51,098,515 downwards.
CCCTCACTCGCCTGAGGTATTACTTGCACGACCCAGTATACTTGCCGTCTATCTTGTGAATTCTGCAGAGCCAGTTTCATGCACCAAGTTTTTGGTGCCATTGTCGGGGATTGTTCGGATTTGACAATCAACCAGATTATCTTATTGCTTTGATTAGGTACTTTTTACTTTTGTTTTGAGTCTTTTGTTTTCTTTTCAAAAAATTTTCAAAACCTTTTCTATTTTTGGCTATGTATTTTCTTTTGATTTTCTTACTTTGAGTGACACATATTTCTTTTTTTCTTTTTAAAATTTTTTTCAAAATCCTTTCTTTTCTTTAGTAATCTTTATCTTTTGTTTGAGCCTTTGTTCTTGTTCTTGATAAAGTTTCGAATTTTCTTGTTTTCTTTTCAAAAAATTTTCAAAAATAGTATCTTTTGTTTGAGTCTAGTGTCAATTCTTAAATTTGGTGTCCTTTGTGTGTTCTTTGTTTCCGTTGAATTTTTGAAATTGTTCTTAGTGATCTTTCTTGGTTTTCAAGTTGTTCTAGTTTCTTTTCTTGTTTTGATCTTAAAATTTATAAGTTTGGTGTCTTTTGGAGTTTGTTTTCTTAATTTTCGAAAAACAAGTGTCTTTTAATATAAACATTTTAAGTTTGGTGTCTTTTGGTTGTTTTTCTCTTTCTTCATTATTTCAGAAAATAAAAAAAAAACTTTTCTATCTTTATTCAAAATATTTTCGAAAATTTTAACAATCATTATCTTATTTTATCTTAATTTCAAATTTCAAATTTCAAATCTTATCTTTTTAAAATCGTTTTCAAATCTTTTCTTTTAATTGTGATTCTATCTTATCTTATCTTTCCTTTAAAATTTAAAATTCAAAACTTTTTGAAATCTTTATCTTATCTTTTGTTATCTTTCATTAAATTTCAAATCATTATTTTATCTTATCTTAAATTTGAATTTCAAAATCAAATCTTTTCAAAAACCAAATCTTTTTCAAATCCTTATCTTATATTGTTTCCAATTCAAAATTCAAATTTCAAATTTCAAAATCAAATCTTTTTCAAATTTTCTATCTTATCTTATTTTCAAATCTTTCTTAATTAGTTGCTTGTTTTATCTTTCTTCTTTTTCAAAACTTCCTTACAACTTCCTCTCTCTTCTATCTTTGAAAATCTCTTACTTCCTTCTCTATCTTCTTTTTTGAAATCCATCCTTCAATTTTCAAATCTTTTTAGTTAAGTAGTTTTTATTTTTGAATTCAATTAGTAAATAAAATAAAAAAATATTTTAATTCTAGTTTCTCTTTTCACTTCTTAATTTTTGAAATCTTTACCCCCTTTTATTCGAATTCTTATTCTCTTCTCTCTATCTTCATTCTTCTTTCTTCTTCACATCTCCCAGGGAGTCCTCTTTTCTTTGACATAGAGCTCCCATTCTTCTTCTTTCTTGTTTTCTTTTTCTTGAGTATGAGCAGGAATAGAGATAAATAACCTCTCTTTGATCCTGATCTTCAACCTGAGAGGACCCTAAAGAAGTGTTTACAACAAGTTAAAGCATAACATTTCGGAGAAAACCTCATAGAGCTATTCGAACAAGAAGCTGAAAACCCAGATATGGCAGTTGAGCCAAATAATGGAGGAGATACAAGGAAGGTTCTTGGTGACTTCATTGTACCAACTTCTGACCTCTATGGCAGAAGTATCTCTATACCTGCCATTAGAGCAAATAAATTTGAGCTTAAGCCTCAGTTAGTCTCTCTAATGCAACAGAATTGTAAGTTCCATGGACTTCCACTGGAAGATCCACATCAGTTCTTATCTAAATTCTTGCAAATCTGTGATACTGTTAAGACCAATGGAGTAGATCCTGAGGTCTACAGGCTTATACTTTTCCCTTTTGTTGTTAGAGACAGAGCTAGGATGTGTTTAGATTCTCAACCTAAGGAAAGCCTAGACTCTTGGAAAAAGTTGGTCAATGCTTTCTTGGCCAAGTTCTTTCCACCTTAAAAATTGAGCAAGCTCAGGGTGGAAGTTCAAACCTTCAGACATAGAGAAGGTGAATCCCTCTATGAAGCTTAGGAAAGATACAAGCAACTGATCAAGAGATGTCCTCTTGACATGCTCTCAGAATGGTCTATCATAGGAATCTTCTATGATGGTCAACCTGAGATATCCAAGATATCTGTGGATCATTTTGCTGGTGGATCACTCCACTTGAAGAAAACACCTGAAGAGGCGTAAGAACTCATTGAAATGGTTGCAAACAACCAATTCATGTATACTTCTGAGAGAAACCTTGTGAATAATGGGGTGGCTCAGAAGAAAGGAGTCCTGGAAGTTGACACTCTGAATGCCATATTGGCTCAGAACAAGATCTTGACCCAACAGGTCAATATGATCTCTCAATATGAGCGAATATTTTATACGCTTTTTGGCATCATTTTCATATAGTTTTTAGCATGTTTTGTTTAAATTTTATTACATTTTCATAGGTTTTAGTGTTAAATTCACATTCTTGGATTCTACTATGAGTTTGTGTGTTTTAGTGCAATTTCAGGTATTTTCTGGCTGAAATTGAGGAGCTGGAGCAAAAGTCTGATTCAAAGATAGAGAAAGCACTGCATATACCGTCCGGATAATGTATAATAGTCCATACTTTGCATTAGAATAGAAGGCCCAAAAATGGTGCCCAACGCCAGCCTCCTTCCCCATTCCAAGCGTCCAGCGCCCAAAGGAGGAAACCAGTATCCAAACGCCTAAAGAGGACCCCCTAGCCAGTGTTCAATACCCTACAGGCCTCCTAGCACGTGAATCTCATCAAAGCTCAGCACAAACACTCACCAAGTGGGCCCTAAAAGTTGATTTTAGCACTAAAAGACTGTTTTACCCTTTCTTATGTAATCCTTAGTCATTCGTTTAGTATTTAAGGGATATTTTACATAATCATACGAACCTCTATGCCATATTTTGTTTATCATTGTGTTTTATATCAGTATGAGTTTCTAAATCTCCTAGGTTAAGGGGAGGAGCCCTGCTTACTTTTATGGATTAATAAAAGTGTTACTATTTCTATTCAATCCGTGTTTGATTTAATTCTAAGATGTATCTTCGTTCTTCAACATGATGAACGGGATGACCGGTGACAATTAGCTTCGTTCTTCATACTAAGACTGCGTGCCTGACAACCACGAGTGTTCTTCTTGGGTTTGTGTGAATACATGACTGGAAAACATCGAACCGCCAGCTTGATTATACATCTCTTAGATGGCTAATCCATGACTTCGTTGGGGACTTCTCAAGACACTAGTTCAGCCAAGGTATGGGGAGATTAGGGTCTCTATGGGGGAGGCTAGAACCCAAAGGCGCAGCATTCTCTGATCCAGAATATTCGACCTTGTCTGTGGCGTTTTGAGTAAGATCATTAAGGAGAATGGACTGTAGTAGCTTCACCCTCAATCAAAATTGATCTGCACTAACCCTAGGGTTTAGATCTGGAGGTGATTGGTGACCGCGACCATATGGCATTGATTGCATACATCTTGCCATAGAAGAAATCATTCACAATTGAAGAAGATAGTAAGACCAAAGTTAATCCAGAAGGACAAAGCACCTCTAAGCCTTAACCATCTTCTTATCATTATAAACAGGTCAGCCTAGTTTAGATCTCACAAATCCAGCAACTCTTCTATCCGCCTGACTAAGATCTGCAAAAAAAACATAGCTTGCGTCAAACCACAATCCTCGTGGGATCGACCCTGACTCGCTTAGGTATTACTTGGACGACCCAGTGCACTTGCTGGTACAGTTGTACAAAGTGTGGGGATTCATGTACCATGTTTTTGGCGCCATTATCGAGGATTGTTTGAGTTTGGACAACTGATGGATTATCTTATTCCCTAGATCAGGTATTGTCTTTAATTTTGTTAAAGTCTGTTATTTTATTTTCTTTTTTCGAAAAATCAAAAACCTTTTTCAAAAAAAAATTCTTTTCTTTGTTTAATCTTTGTTCTTGGTTTGAGTCTTTTGTTTTTGTTCTTTTTGAAACTTTCGAAATTTTTTAGTCTCTCTTTCTAAAAATTTTCAAAAATAGTTTCTCTGTTTAAATCTTGTGACAATCTTTAAGTTTGGTGTCTTCTTGTGTTTTTCTTTTATAATTTTCAAAAATTTTGTGTTTGGTTTTTAAAACTTTTAAATTTGGTGTCTTTTGCATGTTCTTGTGTTCTTTGAATTCTTTGAGTTTTGTTTTTAGTGTTCTTTTTTATCTTCAAAATGTTCTTGTTTTGATCTTAAAATTTTTAAGTTTGGTGTCTCTTTGTGTTTTTTCCATCCAATTTTCGCATAGTAGGTGTTTTAGATCTAAAAATTTTAAGCTTGGTGTCTTTTTGTTGTTTTTCTCTTTCTTCATTAAATTCAAAAATAAAAAATATCTTTTTTTTCTTTATTTTAATAAAATTTTCGAAAATTACATAAAAAATTTAGATTTTAATTTCAAAATTTTTATCTTATCTTATCTTAGTTTTAAATTTCAAAATTCAAATATTTTTAAAAAAAAAAACATATCTTTTTCAAAATCTTATCTTATCTTCTTATCTTTCTTTAAAATTCAAAATTTAAAAATCTTATTTTATTTTATTTCAAATTCAAATTTCAAATTTCAAAATTTTAACTTTTCAAAATTCAAATCTTTTTCAGATCTTTATCTTATCTTGTTTCAAATTAAAAAATTCAAAAATTAAAATTTCAAAATTTAATTTTTAAATTTTAAATTTTAAATTCAAATATTTTTAATTTTAAAACTTATCTTCTCTTAACTTCCTTATCTTATCTCTCTTACCTAACTTATCTTATCTTCTCTATCTTATGTTTTTTTAATTTCTAAAATTAAATCTTTTTTAAATCATTTTAATTCTTATCTTATCTTCTTGACTTTTTCAATTATTTTTAAATTCAAATCTTTTCTAATCATCTATCTTATCTTGTTTTCAAATCTTTCTTAATTAGTTACTTGTTTTCTCTCTCTTCTTTTTCAAAACTTCCTAACTAATTCTTCTCTCTTCTAATTTTCAAAATATTTTCTTGTATTTCCCTCTCTTCTTTTTCGAAAATCAATAACTAATTTTCAATTCCTTTTAATTAATTAACCTTTCATTTCGAATTTAATTAATAAATAAAATAAAAACAAAGATATTTTAATGACAATTTACATTCTTTCTCTTCTTCTACCTTTCTTCATCATGAACCCGAATGAGAATGAAGAGTTCAGAAGAACTCTAGGGTTATATACAAACCCCACTGCTAACTTCTATGGAAGAAGCATTAGCATACCTCACATCAGAGCAAGTAGCTTTGAACTATACCCTCAACTCATTACCTTAGTGCAGCAAAACTGCCAGTATAATGGACTTCCACAAGAAGAACCTACTGAGTTCCTAGCAGATTTCTTAATGAGTGCTGACACAATACACAATGATAGAGTAGAGTAGGGTGTCTACAGACTATTACTCTTTCTTTTTGCTGTAAAGGACCAAGCAAAGAGGTGGTCGGATAACCAGCCCAAAGCTAGCTTGAAAACTTGGAAACAGTTACTAAACAAGTTTTTAAATCAATACTTTCCTCCAAGAAAGATGACCCAGTTAAAGACTAGACATCCAAGGCTCACACAAGGAGATAGTGAATCTCTTTATGATGTCTGGGAAAGATATACAAGGATGCTAAGAAAATGTCCAACTGAAATATTTTCAAAATGGGTACAATTAGACATCTTCTACTATGGACTTTCAGACATGGCTAAAATGTCTTTGGACTACTCTATTGGTGGTTCTAAACATATAAGAAAGACCATTAAAGAGGCTCGCGAGCTTACTGAGACAGTTGCCACTAATTAGCATATGTACTCATCTGCTGAGACTTCTATAAAAGGAGAGGTTAAGGCAATATACACTAAACCTAACCTTCTAGAACAAGATGGCCTATTGACTCAATAATTACACGGCATTGCCCAGCAACTACTAGAATTACAAGAGGCTTTGCGAGAAACTCAGGCTTCTAATAGGAATGTAAAAGCCCAGCTGAGTCAAACAAGGCAGCAGTTATCTAAGCAGATAACAGAGGAATGCCAGGCTATTCAACTGAGTAGTGGCAAATCCTTAAACACCCAACCTCAGTACAACAAGAAAGAAAAACTAACAGAGGAACACTAGACTGATGTCCAAGATCCCTCTAAGGGCATTGAATGCCCAAAGAGGAATGTCATTGGCGTTGAGCACCCAAAAGGGAATAGCATTCCTGGCATTGAATGCTAGGAAAGGGACAGCAATATAGGCGTTGAATGCCCAAGCAAGGGAGGCCAGTCACATACTGATAACAATCCTCCTAAGCAAGATAGTAACCCCCCTTCAACACACATGGCACTCGGCTTTCATCAACCAAGATTGATGAGTATAAGGCTAAGATGCCATTTCTTTAGAAACTATGTCAAGAGGAAAAAGATAAATAGTTTGCCCACTTTGTAGATTTGATGCCAGGGCATCTTGGCCAGTTTCATTGAACTTTTCTTTACTGTTTTAGGGTAGTTTCATGCAATTTCTTAGTGAATAAGCAAGTTTTGGGTAGATATACACTTACACCTTGATTCAAGCTAATATTGTGAACTTTACATGATTTCATGAGAATTATACAAGAATTGAATGATAAAATAGATAATGCATGATCTCATGACTTGGAACAGAGTTTTAATGCACTTTATTTGCTTGATTTCAGGAAAAAGGAAGCAAGGAAGAGCCACGTTAGCAGCCACGTTAATCTAATTAACGTGACCACTAACGTGGAATGGGAGTAAGCTTACAGCGTTAATGGAAAAAGTGATCGCCAATAACGCCTTCGAAGCCATCATAGCCCACGTTAGTGGCCACATTAATTACATTAACGTGGTAGCTAACGTGGAGGAAAAGGGGAGCTCCAACATTAGTGGTAAAAGTGAATACCACTAACGTTCCAAAAAGGGCACACTTAGCCATGTTAAGAGTCACGTTAATCTAATTAACGTGAACTCTAACGTGGGAGGAGAAAGCAATCGCTAATGTTAGTGACACTCACCTTTGTCACTAACGTTGGGCTAAGCCAATAGTTCCCACGTTAAGACCACTAACGTGAAGGATAACGTGGAGCAAGGAATGATAGGCCAACGTTAGTGACACTCACCTTTGTCACTAACGTTGGAGATGGCAATTACCACCACGTTAGTGGTCACGTTAATGCAATTAACGTGAGATACTAACGTGGGAAAGAGGGGCATTTGAAGCGTTAGTGACAAAGGTAAGTGTCACTAACGCTCTCAAAGCTTGGGCATGCCCACATTAAGGGCCACGTTAGTTACACTAACGTGGATCACTAACGTGGGAAAGAAAGCAACGAGCAACGTTATTGGTAAAGGTGAATGCCAATAATGTTTGCGAACGACTAAGAGGCAACGTTAGTGGTCACGTTAGTGCCACTAACGTTGAAGTTAACGTGGATCAAATTGGTTTGGAGCATTAGTGAAAAAGGTGATTGTCACTAACATTCTCGAATCGACATTTTCAGTTAACGTTAACACCACTAACGTCCTAACTAACGTCCACCCATGCCTGACTCACACTCTTTCTGCAAGCAAAGCTGAGCCCACTGAAGATTGTAACTGCTTCAACTCAAGATCAAAGGCCCATATCCAAGACTTGAAGAGCTGACTAGAAGATCAAGAAAAGTAGTATATATAGGAGTAGTTTTGAACTAGAAAGGAGTTGGGCATTTTGGAGAACTACACTATGTATATTTACTTTTCCTGCAATTTTTAGTGTACTGGAGAATGTACTCTTCTCTATCATCTTCTATTTCCAGAGCTATGAACAACTAAACCCCTTTTTCATTGGGTTAGGCAGCTCTGTTGTAATTTGATAGATCAATTATAGTTTTCATTCTTTTTCTTCGTTCTTTTCTCTTGATTTACTAGAAAGCTTTCGATCTTAAAACAATTGGTTAGTTGTCTTGGAAAAGAAAGTCTCCATAATTGGATCTCCTCTGAGCCTTGGAAAAGGGATGAGGAGATCATGCTAGAAATGCTTTCTCATATTGGACCAAATTGGGGTTTGGACAGATATAGTGACATATAATCCTCCCAACACTTTAATTTAGAAATACATGTGGTATAATTAATGACCATACTTCATCTCTTCCCATGAGCAATTCAGTTAAGGAATTGGGCAATTGTTCAAGCTTAGAGAGATTGGGTTGCCAAGAAATTTGGATCCAATCATCTAAGATTGTCAAGGAGATCAATGAATGCATTGATTGAGGAAGATATGAGAATGAACTTGATCCGGAGAATGCAACATCTCCTAAGCCCAATGAATCCCCCATTTTTGATCTTACCCATTCCCTTTACTTTCTGTCATTTATTTTTATGTTCATCTCCCCAAATCCTCATTTAAGATTTTGCAATTTACTTTCTGCAATTTACTTTTCCGCCATTAAATTTTCTGCAATTTTCAACTGAATTTCTGCTTAATTCAACTAGAACATTCTTCCAATTAAAGTTGCTTGACCAATCAATCCCTGTGGGATTTGACCTCACTCTATTGTGAGTTTTTACTTGACGACAATTCGGTATAGTTGCCAAAAGGAAATTTGTTGAGAGTCAAGTTTCCGTGCATCAAGTTTATGGCGTCGTTGCCGGGGATTGATTTTGTATCGACAATGATTAAGTTGGAAGATCACTAGATTGAGCATTTTTCTTTTGCTTGTTTATTTTACCTAGTCATTTACCTTCAGTTTCAGTTATTTTCTTCCTCTCCCCCATCTCCCCTCTTCGTTTTCTTTTCTTTTGTTGTTATTTACAATTTTGTTCACTAATCCACTAACTATTTGATAATTTGCACCACTCATACTAACAGACACTCTAACTAGAATAATTTCTTCATTTTCTTTCTTACTGTGTGCTTTGTTAGTTGTATGACAGGGAGAAGAAGCAGAGCTTCAACTTCATTTGATTCTAAACCTGAGTGGACCTTCCTTAGATTAAGGAGGGAAGCAAGAGGGAAAAGATTTGTTGGTGCTGAGGAAGAGGAAGAGTACTTTGAAACAAACATGCAGGAGAATATGGAAAACAACCATGAAGAAGAAGCTCACAACCATGCGAGAGAAGGCCCTGTGAATCATGCTGGGAAAGAGAGAAGAATACTAGGCTCATACATTAATCCAAACCCAGGAAATTGTGGAAGCAGTATCCAAAAGCCAACCATACATGCCAATAACTTTGAATTAAAACCCCAGCTCATCACCCTTGTTCAGAACAACTGTTCATTCGGAGGAAGTGCCCAAGAAGGCCCCAATCAACATCTAACCACCTTCCTAAGAATATGTAACACTGTAAAGTCTAATGGTATTCATCTAAATGTCTATAGACTGCTTTTGTTCCCTTTTTCACTCAGGGACAAAGCATCTTTCCCGAAGGAGAGTTTAACAAATTGGGAAGATGTGGTGCACAAATTCTTGGCAAGATTCTATCCTCCTCAATGAATCAATAGGTTGAGAGATGAGGTACAAACCTTCAGGCAACATGATGGTGAAACTCTCTATGAGGCATAGGAGAGGGTTAAGGACTTAACAAGAAGGTGCCCACCAGACATGTTCAATAAATGGGTTCAACTGCACATTTTCTATGAAGGTTTTTCTTATGAATCAAAGAAAGTCATAGACCATTCATCAGGGGGGTCTCTAAACAAGAAGAAAGCAACTGAAGAAGCCATAGATGTCATTGAGACTGTAGCTGAGAATGACTACTTTTATGCTTCTGAAAGGAGCAACACTCGAGGAGTGATAGAGCTGAACCATATGGATACACTGCTGGCTCAAAATAAGATGATCACCAAGCAGTTAGCCGATCTTACCAAGAAGATGGATGAGAACTAAGTTGCAGCAGTCATCACTTCATCACCAGCTCAAGAAGGAGTGAATACAAGAGAAGAAGCCGATTGGGAACAAGCCAACTACGTTGGAAACTCACCCAGGCAGACCCATGATCCATACTCCAAAACTTATAATTCTGGTTGGAGGAACCACCCTAATTTTGGGTGGAGAAATCAACAAGACCAAGGCCAAGACCAGAGATGCCACAACCACAATCCCAACAATAATGCAACCTACCAGCACTTAGCACAGAGACCATATCAACACCCATCTAACCACCCTTCTCAACATCCATATGAAAACCAACATGACCACTCTCAACCTCCTAACCTCAACCCACCATCACTAACTGAAGATAGACTCTCCAGAATTGAGACTCTACTTGAAGGTATATGTAAGGAAGTCCAAGACAACAGAGTGTTCAAGGATAAAGTGCGAGCCAATATCAAAAACCAGGGAGACACCATCAAGAGGCTGGAGTCCCAAGTGGGATATCTATCTCAATAGTTTCCCAAGCCTACTGATAGTTTCCCAAGTGACACAGAGAAGAACCCAAGAGGAGAAACAAAGAAAGTAAGATGGGAAAAATGCAAGATGATCACTATAAGTGATGAGAGGAGTGTGGAAGAAGTAAACACACAAATAGAACACTTTCAAGACAATCCAAAAGAAAAGCATAAAGAGAGAAGTCAAGCACCCAATCCCACAAACAAGAAGGAGCTAAAAAAATAGGAGACTCTGAACCCATATGCACCTTTTCCCCAAAGGCTCAAGGGTGGTATAGCAAATAGAGTGTATTCAAGGTTCCTCGACATGTTTGCATCTCTTCATGTAAATATACCGTTCATTAAGGCTCTCTAGCAGATGCCCTCATACATCAAGTACATAAAAGAGCTGCTGACTAAAAAGAGTTCACTGAAGGGTGGGTAAACAATAGTGATGAATAAGGAGTGTAGTGCTCTCATTCAAACAGAGCCACCTACAAAAAGGAAGGACCCAGGGAGTTTTCACATCCCCTGTGCTATAGGAGAAACAATGATTGATAAGGGACTCTGTGACCTGGGAGCAAGCATCAACTTAATGCCTATATCCCTCATGAAAAAGCTTCAAATCAATGAGCTAACAACCATGGCCATAATCATCAAATTGGCTGACAAAACTCAAAAATAGGCAATAGGAGTGGTTGAGAACGTGTTAGTGAAGGTTGGGAACTACTTCCTTCCCACAGACTTTGTTATCTTGGAGATGGAAGAGAATCACATCCATCCCATCATCCTGGGGAGACCATTCTTAGCCATAGCCAGGGCACTTATAGATGTGGAGCGAGGAGAGCTAATATTGAGGATACATGATGAACAACTCACTTTTAATGTCTTCAAACCCTCACAAAAAGCAGATCAGGAACACAAAGAATCAAAGGAAGAGACAAGCACGAAAGCACAAATAATACACCTGAGAATCCCTCTGACTGACAATCAATGTGGTTAGAAAGAACAACACCCAAGTGTAACCCAAGAGGAGCTAGACCCACCAGAGTCATATGAGACCAGCAACAAAATCTTCCTGGAAAAAGAAACCACAAGGAGCAAGGAAACATCAAGGAAAACAAGGAAGAAGGCCCCGAGGGGATGGAGGAACAAAAAGATCCCTACGGAGGATTTCTCTCCAGTATATGAAGTAATCTTTACTTATTTTCGACCTATCCCACCTCATCTCCCCACCATCCAATCTCAGCTGCCTCAAGTGTACACTATCAGCAAAGTTCTTTCCTTGGAACACGTGGAGCTTCTTAATAAAGCCAATGGAGGCAGATTCACTACAAGAAGGAAAGATTTGAAGCATTACCAACCACCCTGACAAAGGACAATTGTCAAGCTAATGACGTTAAAGAAGCGCTTCATGGGAGGCAACCCATATTTTATATCCTTTCCTTTAAACCTTTAATAGTAGTTAATAAAGCAAGTTCATGAATTCTAAATCAACTTTGACAAGCACTTAGAAGAATCTTTATATGCAGCATATAGTGAACAACAAGTTTGGTGTTCAGGGCACACTAAGATGGCACATACACAATTCATATCATGTCAGTCTTAGGGCCTTAATCAAATCTTTTTACACCACATGATCACAAACTAAGTTTGATGTCACCAACGTTGCATGCATGAGCACTTAGTCGGTCGGGTGGTTTGCATTCATGAAGGGCACTTAGTTAGTCAAAAGAAAAAAAATTAAAAAAAAGTAGTTAGCCTCCCATCCCTATTTTTCCGCCACAATTCAAACTAATCTCTCTTTTCTTTTGTCTTGCAAGGAAATTGAAGGGAATGTTGGAGGGAACTGATGTGACAACCAAATGAAGGGGGTTCGGCCACTCCACCAAAGAAACTACACACTTGTCTTCAAGGGGAGTATCTTGGGAAGTGTTGCCACGCAACATTAGGAGCAGGATAGCCTTGGAGACCGAACCAATCAATTCATAAAAGTGGTGATCCTTGTGCCCATCTAATGCCAAACCCCAGCCGTCCACTATTAAGCCGTACCATCAATCCACACCCTTCAATCATCCATCATCCTTCTATATAAATGACCCCCACTCTATACCTTTCCATATTCAAATATCCTTCCATTTCATCTTTCTTCTTTCTTTCGAAGCACACACCCAACACTTCTGCCCTCAACACGTCAACACAATCTTCTAAGCTACACTCTATCTTAACCCGGCCAATCTACATCATCAATCCATACATCTCAACACCTTCACATACCTACTCCTAATCATGGCATCATCAAGCTCCAAAAGGCAAAAAGGAAAGGAACCGGTGGAGAGCACTCCTTTTGATGAAGGGAGATTCAAGACCGCCTTCCATGAGCTCCAATTTAAACGGATAAAACATAAGAAAATATTGCCAGAATTGACATTCCAGTTCAACGATGATGAGTGCCCGCAGATTAGAGAGAAGATTGAACAGATGGGTTGGCAAGAGTTCACAAACCCAGAAACAAAGATAAATGCAAATCTCATCAAGGAGTTCTATGCCAAATTAGCCAGAGAAGACACTACCAGGGCTCCTACCTTCAAAAGCTACGTGAAAGGAGCAGAGGTGGACTTCGGTCCCAATGCTATAATGAGGACTCTTCATCCGAGATCGCCACATTTTGATGAGCTTAGTTATCAAGCAAGAATAGGTAATGGCCTCGACAATGATGAACTTGAAGAAATTGTGAACGATATGTGTTATAGGATCTAATTGGGAAATGTATTCAAATAAGAGACCGCAGTTTATTAGGAGAGGAGATCTCATTTCGGAAGCCAATGGATGGTTCGAGCTTGTGAGGAGATCTATCCTCCCAGCCTCAAATAATTCTGAGGTCAACATTGCTCGAGCTACTATGGTATATTGCTTAATAAAGGGTGGAGACATCGATGTGCATGAAATTATAGCTGAGGGAATCCAAGATGCAGCCAAGAAGAATGATCCGAGTGTTAGACTTTGGTACCCCAGTACCATCCTTAGACTATGTATGAAAGCCAAGCTAGTATTCGAAGATAACAATCCAAAATGGGTAAACCCTGGGAGGTTAGTTACGCTCCAGTGTATAACCTATGTGGCACCCGTTCAACAACAAAGAAGGCCTCATATAAGGAGAAGGACATCACAAGAAGAACCTCACCAAGAAGAACCTCATCAAGAAGAATACCAGCACGAAGAGTACTATGATCCAACTAACATAAATCTGGTTCACATTCAAGGAGCCATTGAGGATCTAGCAAGGAGCTATATGGAGGGACAAGAACAACAACTGCATGTTGAATCCCAAAGGATGGATCGTCAAGAAGAACTACTCTCTAATTGGATGAATCAACAAAAGGAGTGGCAGAAGCAGCAAATGGAGCAGCAACAGGAGCATTACTCCCAGCTCACCCAAGCCATCAATCAAGTAACTGAAAGGCAAGAGCGTCAAGATAAATGCCTTTAAGAACTCAACCAACATCAGTTAGCTCAGATGAAAGCATTCAACGAGTTCAACGTGCTTAATGAAGGACGGCAACTACACCGGGAAGAGTTTAGCGTAAACACTCAGGCCAAGTTGACTTATGTGGCTGGGCATATGCATAATTTGCACTCTGCCATCCCAAGATATGATGCATTTTGCAAAGACCTAACAGAACAAGAGGAGGGGAAGGTGAAACAACAGAAGGACGCATTGAAGAAGAAGATGGAAGATGCTGGTTTCTGGAAAAAGCTGATCGAGAAGCACAAAGAAAATGGGAATTCGAGCAATCAAGAAGGATCCCAAGACAAAGGAAACAAAGGAACATGAGCATTCCAATAAGTAAAAGGTGGTGGAGTTCCCTCTTCATTCTATCTTTTTCAATTAACGTGAACTCTAACGTTGGAGGAAAAAGTAATCGCCAACATTAGTGACACTCACCTTTGTCACTAACGTTAGGCTAAGCCAATAGTGCCCACGTTAGTGGTCACGTTAAGACCACTAACGTGAAGGATAATGTGGAGCAAGGAATGATAGGCCAACGTTAGTGACACTCACCTTTTAAAAATTAACGTGAGACACTAACGTGGGAAAGAGGGCCATGATGATCTGAATTCACTACCCCTTTTAAAAATTAGTAAATTAGTTCTTTTTGGCAAGAGCACCAAAATTATCGCCAAGTAATAACCCAAAATGGAATGGGATCGTATCTATAGAGATTAATTGGATTAAGCAAGAATTAGTTGATTAATTATCCTAGTTAGACGATTCAATTTTGAGTGATAATCAACAAGGAAATTAAATGACATGAAAGTAAATGAAAGCAATAAAGTGCAAGAAAGTAAATGGCAGCGAAAGTAAAGTACAAGAAAGTAAAGTGCTGGAAATGTAAAGTGCAGAAAATGTAAATAACCACAAAGTAAATAAAAGAAAGAGAGATAAAATAAACATTGGGATAAAGAGATATTGCATTCTCTGGATTAATTGATTTCATCTCATCTTCAATCATGCAACTCATTGACCTCTTGGCAATCATGATTGATTGAGCCCCAATTCCTTGGTGACTCAATCTCTCAAATCTTGATCAACAGCCAATTCCTTGGTCTAATTGCTCATGAGAAGAGATGAAGCTTGTTCCCTAATTATACCACACATCCTCATAGGTCCAAGTAGAGGGAGGATTATATGTCACCATATCCAAACACCAAAACCCAGATTCTACTCAAGTGTGAGAAGGGATTTCAAGCATGGTTTCATGTTTCCTTTTCCAAGGATCCCATGAAACCCATTTTGCATTCAACCTCTTTCCCAAGATGATTGAACACTAGCATGAAGAACGAAATCCTTTCTAGTAAATCAAAGAGAAGATGAAGAGACGAAGAAGAATAAAAACAATCAATCCATTGAAAAACAATAGAGCTCTCTTTCCCAATGGAAAGAGTTAGTAATTCATAACTAAAATATTTACAAGTAAGAAAATAGAAGAGGAGAAAAAATTGATGGTGAACGGAGAGGGTCCTAGGACTTCCCCCCAATCCAGCATGACTAATTCTATGAAACTAAGGCCTTTATATAGTGTCTCCTAAATTACATACTTAAATAAAATTAAAAGCAAATTACAATGAAATGAAAATAAACTATTCTAGATGCTTCTTGTGGCCTTTATTGGTTGACAATTGTAGCTTGAATGAGAGTTGGAGTGGGCTTGGTTGAAGGTTGGGGGCTATAGGAAGAAGTTGGCATGTGGTTCCAAGTGCCACTCCCACTTGATTTTGCCCTTTGGAGTATGACCCACTTGGCAACGTTGAAAGTATAGAGTTGGTTGGGTCTCAAAATTAATGTCCACTATAAATTGTTATATATTGTTGGAAAGCCCTGGATGTTAGCTTTCCAACGCTTTTAAAATCAACTCATTTGGACCTTTGTAGCTCAAGTTATGCCCATTTGAAGGTGAAGAGGTCAGCCTGTCAGGTAGCCCAGCGACATATGTTGTGAAGCTGACGTGCCATGCCCAAAAATGGCATGCCATGCCTCTATGATGCACCAAAATCTCCTCTCTGGCCATTAGAATTGGCATGCCAAGCCCAAAGCTTCAAGTGGCACGCCATAGTGAGATTCTTGAGCTGGCGTGCCACGCCTTTGATATCAAGTGGCACGCCCAGGTTTTGTACTGCTGAAATAATGGCCTTTTTCACCTTCAGTTTTAATGTCCACCATAGAGTGTTATACATCTTTGGAAATCTCTTGATGTCAGCTTTCCAAAAACACCAAGATCATCTCATTTGGAGCTCTACAACTCAAGTTATTCTCCATTGAAGATGAAGAGGTCAGGCTGGAAACTCTGCAGTGACGTGTTTTTCTTCTTGTATTTGGGTCAATATCTTCCTCAATTCCAGTGTCCATTATAAAGTGTTATATATGGTTAGAAATCTCTGAATGTATACTTTCTAATGGCACTGGAATTACTTCATTTGGAGTTGTGTAGCTCAAGATATCTTCATTTAAATGAGAGGCGGTCAGGCTGGCATATGCCCTGACATGCCACGCCCAAGACTTGGTGTGCCACGCCCATATTGGGCTCAAAATTACTCCTCTGGAACTTAAGCCTGGCGTGCCACGCCCAAGAGACCAAGTGACACGCCCATGTTGGAACTGCATTCTTTCAAGTTTGGCGTGCCACGCCTAGAACCCAAGTGGCACCCCAAAGGTGAACTCTTCAATCTCCCATGTTGGAATGTTGGTCTGGCATGCCACGTCCAGAGCACCATGTGGCACGCCCAGCTTTATTTGCTTGTTTTTTGCTCTTTTTGCTTCTTTTTCCACCTGAAATTTAACACAAACCATTTCAAAGCATTGTACTATAATATATATCATTTGTTCCATGAAATTGCATTGATTTAACGGGATTGTGTTCTTTTTATGGTCCTTTTAGATAGGAAAAAGGATACATGATGCACAGTCATCACAACACCAAACTTAAGCTTTGCTTGTCCTCAAGCAAATAAAGAATCATGCAATAAAGTTTGACAAACCAAGGTGAGAAGAATAGCAATATTTATGTTCATGGTTGGCTAGTTTCTTATGCATGCTACAATCACAAAAGAAATTCAAATGATTGATGCTTCTATCTAGCTCATTTTATGAAATCTTTTTCTTTATGTTCCTTCCTTGAAACAAGTATTTCATTCTTTTCTTAGCTTACTTTTTGGGTGCTTTGCACCATGTGTTGAAAGCTACGACTCTAAATACTTTGTTTTCAAGTATTACCACTTGATACATAAGCACCACAAGAATTTAATTAGAGGACTCTTTAAGCTCATTTGTTTCTTTTCTTTACTCTCTAATCATTGATGCTCAGAGCCTTGAGTTTTGAGGGAGTGCTTTTGCACTTGAGCCTAGCCTTGACTCTAAGTGTTTTGTTTTCAGGCTTTTTGCTTGATACATAAACACCACAAGTACTTAACAAATGAATTGTCATTGGTACTCAGAGCCTTCAGCTTTCTCATTCTTTCCCTTTTCTTTTTCTTGCCTTACTTTCATTTGCTTCTTCAAGATTTTCATGATTTCAAAAATTTCATAAAATGTCCTAGATAAAAACTTCCATCAAACAAATTCAAATGCAATTGAGCAACAATAATCATGTTAGCTTCCCAATACATATAAGCTCATGCTAACTTCTTCTTTAATTACCTTGTTTGTTTATGATCATGAAACTAAATTGCTTTTGAACTCACAAAACTCAAGATGGTAGTCATAATGTCATAGCACATGTTACAATTTAACAATCAAGCTATGCTTATTCACAACACACATGTATACAAAGGAAATAAAAGGCAATCATGCAATTTAAATGTACTGGAAACAAATAAGAGGAAAAGAAACTTTACCACCTTGTAGTTCATCTTCATTGTTGTTGTCACTTTCTTCCTATTCTTCCCCTTCCCACACCAAACTTAGAATGATTGATTGTCCTCAAGCAACAAATAAAATAGTGGTGATGGAGTTTATGATAGTTCATGAATGTCTTAGACAATAGAGTGTTAGTAGTACATGTGTTTAAGCAAGCAAAATTAATAAAGGCACAAGAAGGAAATAGAGGCAATATGATTGCATTAATAAGTGGTGTGCATGGTACATAGCATGAAAAATAAGTGGCAACACCAAACTTAGTGTGACACTTTCATTTTAGAATGATGCAAGTACCTAGTGAAGAATAAAAATCAAATTGTTGCATGGCAACACCAAACTTAGAATGCAATCATATGCCAAATTATTGAAAGTAAACTAAGCAAAGAAAGGAAATGTTACCTACAGTTGGGTTGCCTCCCAACAAGCGCTCTTTTAGTGTCATTAGCTTGACATGTTGTTCTCAACTTTTTCCTCTTCTTCCAGTTTGTCAAGAAGAATGACCTCAAGGGGAGAGAAGAGCAAGTTGACGTCCCCTGTATAGGCCTCTTCCCAACAAGCTTTCTTTTGTTATTTTCTTGATTTACTTTGCTTTTTAGGGCATGGGTTGGATTGTTTGCAGTTGACCTTTTCTTCTTTATGAATGTTGTCCTTTGTATCTTGGTTACAATCCTCATTCCAGTGTTTTGGTTGATTGCCTTTACTTCTTTATTTTTAGAACTTGGGTGTTGTGAGATGGTTAGAGTATCCTCTTTATTAAGAACATCTTGAAATGGTGGCTCACTTGGTACAAGGATTTCTTCTTCTTGCTCTACCAATTCCTCATTTTCGCCCTCATTAAGCACTTCTCCACTCCTTAGACTGATGGCATGATATTCTTCCCTTGGCCATGGGAAGACATTGGTTGGTTCATCAACAAAATGTTGTGCCAATTGTCTCATTTGCTCTTCTTGATTTCTCCTTGAGATTTCCATATCTTCAATCACCTCTCTTACATTTTGCCTTAAGAACTCACTGAGTTGGACAATGAAGAGGTATCTCTTGGAGAGTTCTTCTATTGCAACTTCTAAAAGATTTTGTGGAGGTGCATAGGTTGGACGATTACGGGGTGATAGTCCTTGATGAATGGGGTATGCAGCATTAAAATCCCAGCCAAAATTTTGGTAGTTATCATAACAATATGAAATATTTTGTGGCTCTGGGAGGTATTCCATTTTATTTGATTGCCCATACTCTATCATTCTTTGGTGATATTCTCATTCACCATTAGGATAATGACTAGAATCATTTTGTGGTGGTGGGCAATATCCCATATGACATGATTAATCAAAATGTGAGGTGGACTCCATTTTTTCTTGAAAAATGCTCTGTCTCAAACAATAATCACCAAAAGAAATTGGAATCCCCATTGTCATAGATGAGGGATTCTTAGTGAGGCAATAACAAAAACACCTTACTAGCAAGAGAAAATTAAAAGAAATTAAATGACAAAAACAAAAAGAAAGAAAGAAAGTGTCTAATCTAGGTAATCAACCAACCGGTAGTTTGTTAATCACAATTAATCCCCGACAACGGCACCATAAAACTTGATGATCTGAATTCACTAACCCTTTTAAAAATTAGTGAATTAGTTCTTTTGGCAAGCGCACCAAAATTATCGCCAAGTAATAACCCACAATGGAGTGGGATCGTATCCACGGAGATTAATTGGATTAAGCAAGCAATAGTTGATTAATTATCCTAGTTAGACGATATAATTTTGGGTGATAATCAACAAGGAAATGTAAATGACATGAATGTAAAGGAAAGCAATAAAGTGCAAGAAAGTAAATGGCAAGGAAAGTAAAGTACAAGAAAGTAAAGTGCTAAAAATGTAAAGTGCAGTAAATGTAAATAACCACAAAGTAAATAAAAGAAACAAAGATAAAATAAACATTAGGATCAAGAGATATTGCATTCTCCAGATTAATTGATTTTATCTCATCTTCAATTATGCAACTCATTGACCTATTGGCAATCATGATTGATTGAGCCCCAATTCCTTGGTGACTCAATCTCTCAAATCTTGATCAATAGCCAATTCCTTGGTCCAATTGCTCATGAGAAGAGATGAAGCTTGTTCCCTGATTATACCACACATCCTCATAGGTCCAAGTAGAGGGAGGATTATATGTCACCATATCTAAACACCAAAACCCATATTCTACTCAAGTGTCAAAAGGGATTTCAAGCATGGTTTCATGTTTCCTTTTCCAAGGTTCCCATGAAACCCATTTTGCATTCAACCTCTTTTCCAAGATGATTGAACACTAGCATGAAGAACGAAATCCTTTCTAGTAAATCAAAGAGAAGATGAAGAGAAGAAGAATAATAAAAACAATCAATCCATTGAAAAATAATAGAGCTCTCTTTCCCAATGGAAAGAATTAGTAATCCATAAATAAAATATTTACAAGTAAGAAAATGGAAGAGGAGAAGAAATTGATCGTGAACGGAGAGGGTCCAAGGACTTCCCCCCCAATCCAGCATGACTAATTCTATGAAACTAAGGCCTTTACATAGGCTCTCCTAAATTACAAACTTAAATTAAATTAAAAGCAAATTACAATAAAATGAAAATAAACTATTCTAGATGCTTCTTGTGGCCCTGATTGATTGACAATTTTAGCTTGAATGAGAGTTGGAGTGGGCTTGGTTGAAGGTTGGGGGCTGCAGGAAGAAGTTGGCGTGTGGTTCCAAGTGCCACTCCCACTTGATTTTGTCCTTTGGAGTATGACCCACTTGAGAACGTTGAAAATATAGAGTTGGTTGGGCCTCAAAATGAATGTCCACTATACAGTCTTATATATTGTTGGAAATCCTTGAATGTTAGATTTCCAACGCCTTTAGAATCAACTCATTTGGATCTTTGTAGCTCAAGTTATGCCCATTTGAATGTGAAGAGGTCAGCCTGTCAGGTAGCCCAGCGTGCTATGCCCCATATGTTGTGAAGCTGGCGTGCCACGCCTAAAACTGGTATGCCATGCCTCAATGATGTACCAAAATCTCCTATCTGGCCATTAGAACTGGCGTGCCATGCCCAAAGCTTCAAGTGGCACGCCATAGTGAGATTCTTGAGCTGGCGTGCCACGCCTTCGATATCAAGTGGCACGCCCAGGTTTTGCACCACTAAAATAATGGCCTTTTTCAGCTTCATTTTTAATGTCCACCATAAAGTGTTATATATCGTTGGTAATCGCTTGATGTCAGCTTTCCAAAAACACCAATATCACCTCATTTGGGCCTCTACAACTCAAGTTATTCTCTATTGAATATGAAGAGGTTAGGCTGGTAACTCTACAGTGACGTGTTTTTCTTCTTGTTTTTTTGGGGTCAATATCTTCCTCAATTCCAGTGTCCATTGATGCCAGGGCATCTAGGTCAGTTTCACTGACCTTTTCTCTACTGTTTTAGGGTAGTTTCATGCATTTTCCTAGTGAATAAGGCAAGTTTTGGGTGAAAATACACTTACACCTTCATTTAAGCAACTATTGTGAATTTTGCATGATTTCATGAGATTTTTGCCAGAATTGCATGATAATTTGATGATACATAATCTCATGACTTTGGCTAGAGCTTTGATGCACTTTAATTGCTTGATTTCAGGACAAATGAAGCATGGAAGAACCACGTTAGCATTCACGTTAACTTAGTTAACGTGACTACTAACGTGGGATGGCAAAGAGCTTGCAACGTTAATGAGAAAAGTGATCACCAATAATGCCTGCGAAGCCATTAAGAGCTTAAGTTAAGAGCCATGTTAACTATGTTAACGTGGTACTTAACGTAGAAGAAAAAGAGGACTCCACGTTAACGAGAAACATGAACTCCAATAACATTTCTCCTCAACGTTAGTGGTAAAACTGAACACCAGTAACGTTGGAAACTTAGGCAATGCCCTACGTTAAGAGTCACGTTAACTTAGTTAACGTGAACTCTAA
>NC_029780.3:51066484-51075750 GCF_000817695.3 Arachis duranensis | reverse complement strand
TAACGTGGGTATATAAGGGTGGAACGTTAGTGGAAAAAGTGAATGCCACTAACGTTCTCGCACTCAAAATATTACCCAACGTTAATCTCACTAAATGCCCATGTCTAATTCATATTTCTTTGCAAGCTGGGCCCACTAAAGATGAGAATTGCTTCAACTCAAGGTCCAGAGCCCACATCCAAGACTTGAAGAACTCACTAGAAGAGTATGAAGAATAGTATATATAGGAGTAGTTTTGAACTAGAGGGAAGCTTAGCACTTTTGGGAACTACTCTCTGCATATTTACTTTTCTATACTTCTAGCATGGATTCTTCTTTTCTGCCATTTTTGATTCCTAGAGCTATGAACAATTAAACCCCTTTCATTGGGTTAGGGAGCTCTGCTGTAATTTGATGGATCAATGCTGTAATTTGATGGATCAATTATAGTTTTCATTCTTCTTCTTCTTTCTTTTCTCTTGATCTTACTAGAAAGCTTTCGATCTTAATTCAATTGGTTAGTTGTCTTGGAAAAGAAACTCTCCATAATTGGATCTCTTCGGATAGAGAGATTGGATTGCCAAGGAATTGGGATCCAATCACTTAAGATTGCCAAGGAGATTAATGAATGCATTGATTGAGGAAGAGATGAGAATGAACTTGATCTGGAGAATGCAACATCTCCTGAACCCAATGATCTCCCCATTTCTGATCTTACCCATTCTATTTACTTTCTGCCATTTAATTTCCTACTCATTACCCCAACTCCCCATTTAAGATTCTACACTTTAATTTCTATTATTTACTTTCTAGTCATTTAAATTTCTACATCTCAATCTCAATTCTGTTTAGCTCAACTAGCATATTCTTCTAACTAAAGTTGCTTGACCAATCAATCCCTGTGGGATTCGACCTCACTCTATTATGAGTTTTACTTGACGACAATTCGGTATACTTGCCGAAGGGAAATTTGTTGAAAGACAAGTTTTCACGCATCAAGTTTATGGCGCCGTTTCCGAGGATTGATTTAGAAGATCACTAGATTGAGCATTTTTTTATTTCATAATTCATTTTTTTTATTATTCAGTTAATTTACCGTAGTTTGTTTTTAATTTCTTCCTCATCCCCTATACCCTCTCTATTTTCTGTTCTCTTTTTCTTAGTTGATCATAATTCAGCTCACTAACCAACTAACTATTTGATAAATTGCATCACTCACACTAATAATCACTCTAACAAGAATAGTCTTCACTATATCTCCTGTTGTACAATCTGTTTGTTGTATGACAGGGAGAAGAGAAGAAGTCTCAACATCCTTTGATTCAGAACCTAAAAGAACCCTTTGGAGACTAAGAATGGAGGCAAGAGGAAAAAGGATTATTGGTGCTGAGGAAGAGGAAGAGTACTTTGAACCCAACATGGAAGAGAATTTGGAGAACAATCATGAAGAAGAAGCTCATAATCATGCCAAAGAAGGCCATGCAAACCGGGCTGGGCAAGAAAGGAGGGTCTTAGGATCCTATATCAATCCTAGCAGAGCAGCATTCAGAAACCCACCAAACATGCCAACAATTTCGAGCTAAAACCCCAGCTCATCACTTTGGTGCAAAATAATTGCTCATTTGGAGGAGGTGCTCAAGAAGACCCTAACTAACACTTGACCACCTTCTTGAGGATTTGTGACACGGTGAAGTCCAATGGAGTCCACCCCGATGTCTATAGGTTGCTCTTGTTCCCCTTTTCACTTAGGGACAAGGCATCCAAGTGGCTTGAATCATTTCCAAAGGAGAGCTTGACTAATTGGGAAGAGGTAGTGAACAAGTTTTTGGTAAGGTTTTATCCCCCTCAAAGGATCAATAGGCTGAGAACTGAAGTGCAGACGTTCAGACAGCAAAATGGGGAGACACTTTACGAAGCTTGGAAAAGGTTCAAGGATCTAACAAGGAGATGCCCACCAGAGATGTTTAATGAATGGGTCCAACTTCACATCTTCTATGAAGGTCTTTCATATGAGTTAAAGAAGGCTGTGGATCATTCATCAGGAGGCTCTCTAAACAAGAAGAAAACCATTGAAGAAGCCCTAGATGTCATTGAAACAGTTGCTGAGAATGACTACTTCTATGCCTCCAAAAGAAGTAACACTAGAGGAGTAATGGAGCTGAACCACATGGATGCACTGTTAGCCCAAAACAAGATGATCACCAAGTAGCTAGCAGATCTTACCAAGAAGGTGGAGGAGAACCAAATTGCAGCAGCCATCACTTCATCACCAGCTCAAGAAGGGGCAAACACAGGAGAAGAAGGTGACTGGGAGCAAGCCAACTATATTGGAAACTCACCTAGACAAAGCCATGATCCATACTCCAAAACTTACAACTCTGGATGGAGAAATCACCCCAACTTTGGATGGGGAAATCAACAAGATCAAGGGCAAGATCAGAGACACCACAACCTCAACTCTTACAACCATGCAACTCATCAAAACACCTCACAGAGACACTACCAACACCCATCCAACCAATCCTCACAACCACCTAATCTCAACCCCACATCAATCACCGAGGAAAGGCTCTCAAAAATTGAGGCTCTACTTGAAAGCCTATGCAAGGACATTCAAGATAGTAAAGCCTTCCCGGAAGAAGTACAATCCAACATGCAGAATCAAGATGCTGCCATCAAGAAACTGGAAACACAGGTTGGATTCTTATTCAAGCAAGTTCCTGGACACAACAATTGCAGCAATATTAACTCAATGCCAAAGGAGGAATGTCAAGCCATCACCCTCAGAAGTGGAAAGGAACTGAAGGAGACCCACAAGCAAACACCAGAGGAGAAACTGGGTGAAGAAAACAAGGGACATGAGGAGGCTCAACCCTCAACCCCTAAGCCATACCAAGAAGGAGAAGCACCCAGATCATGTCTCCCAAAAGCTCCATACCCCCAACGACTACAATTAAAGAAGAAGGGGGAGGACAACCAATTCTCAAGATTCCTGGAAATCTTCAAGAAATTACAAATAAACATACCCTTTGCTGAGGTAATAGAGCAAATGCCACTCTATGCAAGTTCTTGAAGGAATTGATGACCAAAAAGAGAAGCTGGAAGAACAATGAGACTGTAGTACTCACAAAGGAATGCAGCACCATCATCCAACGCAAATTGCCCCAGAAATTGAAGGACCCTGGAAGTTTCCAAATCCCTTATATCATTGGGGAAATCACTGTAGAAAAGACTTTATGTGATCTAGGAGCCAGCATAAATCTAATGTCTCTAGCAATGATGAAAGAAATGAAGATTGAGGAAGCTAAACCAACAAGAATGGCTTTGCAATTAGCAGACAGATCATTCAAATTTCCCCATGGGATAGTAGAAGACTTGTTAGTGAAGGTGGGGGACTTCATCTTTCCAACAGATTTTGTGGTATTAGACATGGAGGAAGCAGCTAATACTTCCATCATTCTGGGAAGGCCATTCTTGGCCACTCCCGGAGCCCTTATTGATGTCCAAAAGGGTGACCTTGTCCTTAGACTACATGATGAGAAATTGACATTCAATGTGTTTAAGGCCATGAGCTACCCACACAACTCATTGGGAGAATGCATGAGGTTGAATTCCGTAGAGGCTTTGATACAAGAAATCTCGAAGAAGAATTTGAAGCATCAACAGAAGAGGAATTAGCAGCAAGCGAAGAAGCTGCAGCTGCTGAAACACATGTTCAAGGGATACTAGAAGAAAATGAGGAAAGAAAAGAAGTACCCAAACTGGAGCTTAAAACACTGCCAACCACTCTCAAGTATGCTTACTTGGGAGAGAACAAAAGTTATCCAGTGATCATAAATTCAGCCCTCAACCAAGAACAAGAAGAAGAGTTGCTTCAGTCTTACAAAAACATAAGGATGCCATAGGATGGACACTTTCTGACCTAAAAGGAATCAGTTCAGCCATATGCATGCATAAGATACTCCTGGAAGAAGATGCCAAACCTTCCATTCAGCCTCAAAGAAGGATAAATCCAGCAATGAAAGAAGTGGTACAGAAAGAAGTTATGAAGTTGTGTCAGGGAGGAGTAATCTATACAATTTCAGATAGCCAGTGGGTCAGTTCAGTTCAAGTAGTTCCCAAGAAAGGAGGAATCACTGTGGTGCCCAACGAAAGGAATGAGCTAATCCCTACAAGAACCATCACAGGCTGGAGAATGTGTATTAACTATAGGAAGCTCAATGAAGCCACAAGAAAGGATCATTTCCCACTTCCCTTCATGGATCAAATGTTGGAAAGACTTGCGGGACATGCATATTATTGTTTTCTAGATGGGTATTCAGGATATAACCAAATAGTGGTTGATCCAAGAGACCAAGAGAAAACATCTTTCACCTGCCCATATGGAGTGTTTGCTTACAGGCGCATACCATTTGGGCTATGTAATGCGCCTGCAACTTTTCAACGCTGCATGCTCTCCATCTTTTCAGATATGATAGAGAAGTTCATTAAAGTTTTCATGGATGACTTCTCCGTATTTGGAGATTCCTTCCCTAGTTGCCTAAACCATCTTGCCTTGGTATTGAAAAGATGTCAAGAAACCAATTTAGTCTTGAACTGGGAAAAATGTCATTTCATGGTGACAGAGGGAATAGTTCTTGGCCATAAGGTTTCTAATCAAGGCATTGGGGTAGACAGATCTAAGATGGAGCTAATTGAAAAGTTACCTCCACCATGTGATGTCAAAGCAATTAGGAGCTTTTTGGGACATGCTGGCTTCTACAGAAGATTTATTAAAGATTTTTCAAAGATAGCCAAGCCCTTAAGCAATCTCCTAATGTCTGATGCACCATTCATTTTTTATGAGAAATGCATGCTGGCATTTGAAAACATGAAAAAGAGGCTGTCCTCAGCTCCTATCATCACCCCACCTGATTGGAATTTACCATTCGAACTAATGTGTGATACATCTGATTTCACAGTTGGGGCAGTGTTAGGACAGAGAAAAGAAAATTTGGTGCATGTCATATACTATGTTAGCAAAGTCCTTAATGACACTCAAAGGAATTATACCACTACCGAAAAGGAGTTGTTGGCAATAGTTTTTGCATTTGACAAATTTAGATCATATCTTATTGGCTCTAAAGGAAGGGTGTGGAGAACAAAGTGGCGGATCATCTATCCAGAATTCCTTGTAAGAAGGATGATGCCCATGATGCAAATGTAAATGAATTCTTCTCAGATGAGCAGCTAATGATGATTCATAAGGCACCATGGTTTGCAGATATTGCCAATTTTAAAGCAGCTGGTGACTTACCCCCTGGAATCAACAAATATCAAAGAAGAAAGCTCATCAATGATGCCAAGTACTTCATTTGGGATGAGCCTTACCTCTTCAAGAAATGCTCAGATGGAATTCTTAGGAGGTGCATCTCAGAAGAAGAAGGACGGAAGGTCCTGTGGAGTTGTCACAGTGCTAGTTATGGAGGCCACTTTGGAGGAGAAAGAACAGCCGCCAAGGTATTGCAAAGTGGATTCTTCTGGCCCACTATCTTCAAAGATGCCAAGGAATTAGTGAGAAGCTGTAACAAATGCCAAAGGGCTGGCAACCTAACTAAGAGAAATGAGATGCCACAGCAATACATTCTAGAGCTTGAGCTGTTTGATGTGTGGGGAATCGATTTCATGGGACCATTCCCATCTTCATATTCAAACAAATTCATCTTGGTGGCAGTGGACTATGTATCTAAGTGGGTGGAGGCAGTGGCAACCTCAGCTAATGACAACAAGGTAGTTATAAACTTCCTTCGAAAGAATATCTTCACCAGGTTTGGAGTACCACGAGCTCTCATTAGCGACGGAGGAAGCCATTTCTGCAATAGACCATTGGAAGCCTTACTCCTGCAATATGGGGTGAAGCATAAGGTGGCCACACCTTATCATTCACAGATAAGTGGACAAACAGAGATATCCAACCGAGAGTTGAAAAGAATTCTAGAGAAGATTGTGGGGATATCAAGGAAAGATTGGGCAAAGAAACTAGATGATGCTCTTTGGGCATACAGGACAGTCTTCAAAACACCAATTGGAATGTCCCCATATCAACTGGTGTATGGTAAGGCTTGTCACTTGCCATTAGAGTTGGAGCACAAGGCCTCCTGGGCCCTTAAAACACTGAACCTAGATAGCACTGCTGCTGGTGAAAAAAGGGTCCTACAGCTTCAAGAATTGGAAGAATGTAGGTCTCAAGCCTATGAAAATACCAAGATTTACAAAGAAAAAGCAAAAAGGAGACATGATCTCAACTTGGTACCCAGAAGTTTCGAAGAAGGGGAACATGTGCTTCTCTACAACTCTAGACTGAAAATCTTTCCTGGGAAAGCTCAAATCAAGATGGTCGGGACCCTTTCTAGTCACAAAAGTCTCACCTTATGGACACATAGAAATAATGGAAGAAAACTCAAGGAGAAAGTTCACGGTGAATGGGCAAGGACTCAAACACTACTTGGGCAGTATGGGGGAGACCCCCAAACAGAAGTACAACCTCAACTGAGGAAGGAATCATCGAGCTAGCGACGCTAAAAAAGCGCTTTGTTGGGAGGCAACCCAACCTGAGGTAATTTTCTTTTCATAGGTCTTTTGATAAAAATGTCAAAGTGGGTTATCTATAGTGTGAAGAGCTAAGTTTGGTGTTACATACCAAAAACAATACAAGGGTGAATATAGGGCTCTAAGTTTGGTGTCCCACCAAAACCCCAGCCTAAGAGTGCATTGCAGCCCTTAATGATGAAGCATTGCTCTAGCGACTAGAGAACTCACTTGACAGAGGCTTAGCCTCTAATACATAGATTGTCTTTTTAACTCATAGTGTTTTAGAATAAAAAGCACACAAAGTTATTACATACATCCAATTTGTCAAGGTAAGCAAGGAACTAAGTTTGGTGTTCACACACTAAGCCAAGCTCAGAAGCTCACACATACACATGCATGCTAACTCTTTTCCAAGTGCTTAGAAAACAAGCAACTTTCAGTAGTGTTATAGGATTCCAATCAACCCCAGGGGATGAGCATACCTCATTATCCAAGGAAACAGACAAGGACGTGATTGCTAGGACAATAACACCAAGGAAGATATCATGAGGTTGTATCAAACCATCTCGAAATACCGAACTCTAAGTGAAAATTGATTGAATGAAACCTGCATATTGTACTTGTTCTTCCTTATTCACATCCTAGTGTGCTAACCTAATGTCTTGAATGCTCACTTTCACCTTTCTTACTTGTATGCTTGTCTCTCTAAGATTATCAAAAAGAAAATGTTATGGAAAGAACGAGAGTAGAGTCATTTTGTGAAGTGCATTCTGAATGTTTGTGGTAGGTTGATTAGTAAGCTAAGTTGGTTAACCAAGAAAGGAAAAAAAGCAACTATCCATCCTAAGTCCTATGTTTGAGACACATTCTTTGAGGCTATCTAAACAATAAGGTCCCAACAAGAAAAGAAAATGAGTAATACAAGTGAAAATAAGAAAGGAAACACAATAAGAAACAATGCTAGGCACTAAGGGTTTCAAAATTGAGGCATGTGTCTGTGGTGATTATGTACAAGGGATATACTTGGATGAATAAGCTCTTAGGGGTGCCTTATCACTTGGTAACTTGGGTTAACTAATCCAGGATTATCAGCTGAAAGTCCCCTATCAAGAGTAACCTTTGCTACAGAGCACTTAGTAACCCAAAGAGGTGCTGGACACCAAGGTCTCAAGAAAGAAAGAATAACAAACCACGTGCCTGTGGTGTGTATGTATAAGGGAAAGCGACTTGAGGGAGTAAGTCCTTAGGGGTGTCTTAACACCTAACACCTTAAAACCAACTGGTTTGGGAGTGTTGGCTGAAAGCTTATCATAAAGAGTTGCCCTCTAACAAAGCACCTAGCAAAAAGAAAAATAAACACTTTGAAAAGGAAGGAAGGATCAATAAGAAAGAAGCCTCAAGGAATGCAATCAAGAGAGTGACTAGGGATTTGATAAACGCTTGAAACCTAAAAGGAAAGAACCTAAGTTGCTATGCATGAAACTCCATGAACCAGGAATGCTACTTCTATTTTATCTTCTTGTTCTTTCATTTCATTTTTTTTATGCTTTAGTACTTGCTTAGGGACAAGCAAGCTTTAAGTTTGGTGTTGTGATGCCAGGGCATCTAGGCCAGTTTTATTGACCTTTTCTCTACTGTTTTAGGGTAGTTTCATGCATTTTCCTAGTGAATAAGGCAAGTTTTGGGTGAAAATACACTTACACTTTCATTTAAGCAACTATTGTGAATTTTGCATGATTTCATGATATTTTTGCCAAAATTGCATGATAATTTGATGATACATAATCTCATGACTTTGGCTAGAGCTTTGATGCACTTTAATTGCTTGATTTCAGGACAAATGAAGCATGGAAGAACCACGTTAGCATTCACGTTAACTTAGTTAACGTGACTACTAACGTGACTACTAACGTGACTACTAACGTTAGCATTCACGTTAACTTAGTTAACGTGACTACTAACGTGGAATGGCAAAGAGCTTGCAACGTTAATGAGAAAAGTGATCACCAATAATGCCTGCGAAGCCATTAAGAGCTTACGTTAAGAGCCACGTTAACTAAGTTAACGTGGTACTTAACGTAGAAGAAAAAGAGGACTCACGTTAACGAGAAACATGAACTCCAATAACATTTCTCCTCAACGTTAGTGGTAAAAGTGAACACCACTAACATTGGGAACTTAAGCAATGCCCCACGTTAAGAGTCACGTTAACTTAGTTAACATGAACTCTAACGTGGAAGAGGATCAACATCGCCAACGTTAGTGACACTCACTTTTGTCACTAACGTTGGATCATTAGCATTGCTTACGTTAACTCTCACGTTAAGATTGTTAACGTGAAAGTTAACGTGGAGTTGAATTCAAAGAACCAATGTTAGTGACACTCACTTTTGTCACTAACGTTGGGAGATGGCTTCATTACTACGTTAAGAGCCACGTTAACTTAGTTAACGTGGGTTCTAACATAGGGACTTAAGGAAATTGGAGCGTTAGTGACAGAGATGAGTGTCACTAACGCTCTCGAAGGTGATAGATACCCACGTTAAGAGCTACGTTAGCCAAGCTAACGTGAGATCTAACGTAGGGGCAAGAGGAAAGCAACGTTCATGGGAAACGTGACTCCCATTAACGTTTGTGAAAAGGGGCACAAGCCAACGTTAATGGGAAAGGTGAGTCCCATTAACATTGGCCAAGGATTGAGTAAGAAGCGTTAATAG
>NC_029780.3:51048501-51066306 GCF_000817695.3 Arachis duranensis | reverse complement strand
AAGCTGGGCCCACTAAAGATGAGAATTGCTTCAACTCAAGGTCCAGAGCCCACATCCAAGACTTGCACAACTCACTAGAAGAGCATGAAGAATAGTATATATAGGAGTAGTTTTGAACTAGAGGGAAGCTTAGCACTTTTGGGAACTACTCTCTACATATTTACTTTTCTGTACTTCTAGCATGGATTCTTCTTTTCTGCCATTTTCGATTCCTAGAGCTATGAACAACTAAACCCCTTTCATTGGGTTAGGGAGCTCTGCTGTTGATGGAGCAATTATAGTTTTCATTCTTCTTCTTCTTTCTTTTCTCTTCATCTTACTAGAAAGCTTTTGATCTTAATTCAATTGGTTAGTTGTCTTGGAAAAGAAACTCTCCATAATTGGATCTCCTTTGAACCTTGGAAAAGGGATGAGGAAATCATGCTAGAAATGCTTTCTCATGTTGGACCAAATTGGGGTTTGGATGGATATTGTGACATTTAATCCTCCCAACACTTTGATTTGGAAATACATGTGGTATAATCAGTGACCACACTTTCATCTCTTCCCATGAGCAATTAAATCAAGGAATTGGGCAATTGTTCAAGCTTAGAGAGATTGGATTGCCAAGGAATTGGGATCCAATCACTTAAGATTGCCAAGGAGATTAATGAATGCATTGATTGAGGAAGAGATGAGGATGAACTTGATCCGGAGAATACAATATCTCCTGAACCCAATGATCTCCCCATTTCTGATCTTACCCATTCTATTTACTTTCTGCCATTTAATTTCCTGCTCATTACCCCAACTCCCCGTTTAAGATTCTGCACTTTAATTTCTGTTATTTACTTCCTAGTCATTTAAATTTCTGCATCTCAATCTCAATTCTGTTTAGCTCAACTAGCATATTCTTCTAACTAAAGTTGCTTGACCAATCAATCCCTGTGGGATTCGACCTCACTCTATTGTGAGTTTTACTTGACGACAATTCGGTATACTTGCCGACGGGAAATTTGTTGAGAGACAAGTTTTCACGCATCATCCATTATAAAGTGTTGTATATGGTTAGAAAGCTCTAGATGTATACTTTCTAATGGCACTAGAATTACTTCATTTGGAGTTGTGTAGCTCAAGATATCTTCATTTAAATAGGAGGAGGTCAGGCTGGCATATGCCCCGGCGTGCCACGCCCAAGACTTGGCATGCCACGCCCATAGTGGGGCTCAAAATTACTCCTCTAAAACTTAAGCCTGGCGTGCCACGCCCAAGAGACCAAGTGGCACGCCCATGTTGGAACTGCATTCTTTTAATTTTGGCGTGCCATGCCACGCCTAGAACCCAAGTGGCACGCCCAAGGTGAACTCTTCAATCTCCCTTGCTGGAATGTTGGCCTGGCGTGCCACGCCCAGAGCACCAAGTGGCATGCCCAGCTTTATTTGCTTGTTTTGTGCTCTTTTTGCTTCTTTTTCCACCTGAAATTTAACATAAACCATTTCAAAGCAATGTACTATAATATATATCATTTGTTCCATGAAATTACATTGATTTAATGGGATTGTGTTCTTTTTATGGTCCTTTTAGATAGGAAAAAGGGTACATGATGCGCAGTCATCAAGGCATTTGAAGCGTTAGTGACAAAGGTAAGTGTCACTAACGCTCTCGAAGCTTGGGCATGCCCACATTAAGGCCCACGTTATGGCCCACGTTAGTTACACTAACGTGGATCACTAACGTGGGGAAAGAAAGCAAAGAGCAACGTTATTGGTAAAGGTAAATGCCAATAACATTTGCGAAGGACTAAGAGGCAACGTTAGTGGTCATGTTAGTGCCACTAATGTCGAAGTTAACGTGGATCAAATTGCTTTGGAGCGTTAGTGAAAAAGGTGATCGTCACTAACGTTCTCGAACCCACATTTTCACTTAACGTTAACACCACTAACGTCCTAACTAACGTCCACCCATGCCTGACTCACCCTCTTTCTGCAAGCAAAGCTGAGCCCACTGAAGATTGTAACTGCTTCAACTCAAGATCAAAGGCCCATATCCAAGACTTGAAGAGCTAATTAGAAGATCAACAAGAGTGGTATATATAGGAGTAGTTTTGAACTAGAGAGGAGCTGGGCATTTTGGAGAACTACACTCTATATATTTACTTTTCCTTCAATTTCTAGTTTACTGGAGAATGTACTCTTCTCTATCATCTTCCATTTCCAGAGCTATGAACAACTAAACCCCTTTTCATTGGGTTAGGGAGCTCTGTTGTAATTTGATGGATCAATTATAGTTTTCATTCTTCTTCTTCTTTCTTTTCTCTTGATTTACTTGAAAGCTTTCGATCTTAAATCAATTGGTTAGTTGTCTTGGAAAAGAAACTTGATAAACCACTATTTTATGGTTTATCTTATGCTCAATTGAGTGGTTTTTATCAAGCTTTTGCACACTTATTCATACTATTTGCATGGTTTTACAATTCCTTCCCAGAATTTGTTCAATGATTGAAAACTTGCTTCCTAGAGTCTTTAATTTGTGTATTTTAATCATCTCTTATTACCATTCGATGTCGTGATATGTGTGTTAAGTGATTTCAGAGTTTATAGGGCAGGAATGGCTCAGAGGATGGAAAGGAAGCATGCAAAAGTGGAAGGAATACAAGAAACTGAAGGAATTACTAAGCTGTCCAGCCAGACCTCTTCGCATTCAAACAGTCATAACTTTAGCTACAGAGGTCCAAATGACGCGGTTCTAGTTGTGTTGGAAAGCAAACGTCCGGGGCTTCGATTTGATATATAATTTACCATAGTAACCCTACAGCTAGGTGACGCGAATGCGTGCTCCACGCAGACGCGTCGCAGTGACGAAAATCAGCGTGGCAGATTTCGCCCCCAGCGAAATCTGGGCTATTTCCGGCCCGGTTTCAAGCCTAGAAAACACAAATTAAAGGTTGCAAAGTGGAGGAATGAAGGGAGACAACTCATAATTCACTTTTCATAATTTAGATGTAGTTTTTAGGGAGAGAGGTTCTCTCCTTTCTCTTAGGTTTTAGGATTAGGATTCCTCTTAAAGGATTTAGGATTTCTTCTTCTCAATTTCCAGGATTAATGTTCCTTTTATTTATTTTCCCAATTTAATTTATGAACTTTTCCATGTTAGATATGAATTTATGTTTAAACGTAATTTGATGTGTTTTATATTTATGATTGCTTTATTTTATTTATGATGTCTTCAATTTAATTTTGAATTTTTTCTTTTGGCTTTGGTTAAGTAATTGGTGACGCTTGAGTTATCAAATAAAGCAGTGGTTGAAATTGGGAGTTGCTGATTAATTTGGTTACCTCTAAAGCTAGTCTTCCCACAGGAGTTGACTATGACCTGAGGAATAAAGTTAATTACTCCACTTGACTTTCCTTTATTTAGTAAGGGATAACTAAGTGGGAGCACTGAACAATTCTCATCACACCTGATAAGGATAACTAGGACAGAATTTTCAATTATTATACCTTGCCAAGAGTTTTATTATTTATTTAAATTAATTCCTTACAATTTACTTTCTTGCCATTTACTATTCTTGCTTTTTATCTTATACATTAAAACCCAAGAATATACATTTTCCCAAAACCAATAATAAGAACACTTTCCTGCAATTCCTTGAGAAGACGACCCGAGGTTTAAATACTTTGGTTTATAAATTTTATTGGGTTTGTTAGTTGTGACAACCAAACAGTTGTACGATAGGATTTTCTGTTGGTTTAGAAGCTATACTTACAACGGGATTATTTTTGTGAATTTCTTTACCAATAGAAAACCCGTTCGTCAAAACTCTCCATAATTGGATCTTCTCTGAGCCTTGGAAAAGGGATGAGGAGATCATGCTAGAGATGCTTTCTCATGTTGGACCAAATTGGGGTTTGGATGGATATAGTGACATATAACCCTCCCAACACTTTGATTTGGAAATACATGTGGTATAATCAGTGACCATACTTCATCTCTTCCCATGAGCAATTAAATCAATGAATTGGGCAATTGTTCAAGCTTAGAGAGATTGGGCTGCCAAGGAATTGGGATCTAATCATCTAAGATTGCCAAGGAGATCAATGAATGCATTGACTGAGGAAGAGATGAGAATGAACTTGATCTGGAGAATGCAACATCTCCTAAGCCCAATGAATCCCCCATTTCTGATCTTACCAATTCTCTTTACTTTCTGCCATTTATTTTTATGTTCATCTCCGCAAATTCCCATTTAAGATTTTGCAGTTTACTTTCTGCAATTTACTTTCCAGCCATTAAATTTTATGCAATTTTCAACTCAATTTCTGCTTAGCTCAACTAGAACCTTCTTCCAATTAAAGTTGCTTGACCAATCAATCCCTGTGGGATTCAACCTCACTCTTTTGTGAGTTTTTACTTGATGACAATTCGGTATACTTGCCGAAGGGAAATTTGTTGAGAGACAAGTTTCCGTGCATCAAGTTTATCTCAGAACATTAGAGATCAATATCCCTTTTGCAGAGGCTCTTGAAAAGATACCTTCTTATGCTAAGTTCATGAAGGATATTTTGAGTCATAAGAAGGACCGAATAGAGACAAAAATGTCCTCCTCACTGAAGAGTGCAGTGCAATCATTCAAATCAGCTTGCCAGAGAAATTTAAGGATCTTGGAAGCTTTATGATACCATGCACTCTAGGTAATGCTTAAACAAGGACATCTCTATGTGACCTTGGAGCAAGCATCAACCTAATACCGGCTTCATTAATAAAGAAGCTTTGCTTGATTGAGGAAGTCAAACCAACCCGCATATGCCTTCAACTTGCTGATGATTCTATTAAGATACCATCAGGAGTAATCGAAGACATGATTGTCAGGGTTGGACCATTTACTTTTTCCACTGACTTTGTAGTGTTGGACATAGAAGGGCACAAGAGTGCATCCCTGATTCTAGGGAGACCCTTCCTAGTTACAGGACGAACCCTCATTAACGTTGAAAAAGGGGAAGTAACATTGAGAGTCAATGAAGAAAAGTTTGTACCGAATGCTGTAAAAGCCATGCAGCATCAAGACACCCGAGAGGAATGCATGAGCATTGACCTCATTGATTCCCTAGAGGAAGAAGTAAACATGGCTGAGAGTCTCAAGGAAGGGCTGAATGACATCCTTACTGATGATCATCCTGACTTAGAAGATCCTTTAGAAACTCCTAAGGAAAAGGAGAAGACTCTAAAGCTTGAGCTCAAGCCATTACCATCCTTCTTAAAATATGCATTTCTGGAAGATGGAGATACTTATCTTTTGATCATAAACTCTGCCTTAGAGCTACAGGAAGAAGAAGCACTAATTCAAGTGCTTAAGACACATAGAACTGCCCTTGGGTGGACTATAAGTGACCTTAAGGGAATTATCCTGACCCAGTGCATGCGTAAAATCCTGCTGGAGGATGACGCCAAACCAGTGGTGTAACCACAAAGGCGACTGAATCCAGCTATGAAGGAAGTAGTGCAGAAGGAAGTCACTAAGCTCTGTGAGGCTGGGATTATTTATCCCATTTCAAATAGCCCCTGGGTAAGCCCTGTCCAAGTCGTTCCCAAGAAGGGAGGCATGACAATAGTTCATAATGAAAAGAATGAACTGATTCCTACAAGGATAGTTACAGGGTGGCGTATGTGCATTGACTATAGAAGGCTCAATAACGCCACTAGGAATGATCATTTTCCTTTACCATTTATTGACCAAATGCTAGAGAGACTAGCAGGGCATGCATTTCATTATGTCCTAGATGGATATTCAGAGTACAATCAAATAGCAGTGGATCCACATGATCAAGAGAAGACAGTATTCACTTGACCATGTGGCATATTTGCTTACAGGCGAATGCCCTTTGGCTTATGAAATGTACCTGCCTCCTTTCAGAGATGCATGTTATCCATCTTCTCTGATATGGTAGAGAAGTTTCTTGAAGTGTTCATTGATGACTCATTTGATTCCTGCCTTGATCATTTGGCCCTAGATCTGAAAAGATGCCAAGAGACAAACCTAGTTCTAAACTGGGAAAATTGCCACTTCATGGTGACTGAAGCTTGGGCATCGGATGTCAAGCAAAGTTATAGAAGTAGATCAAGTTATGGTGTAAGTGATTGAAAAATTGCCACCACCTGCTAATGTCAAGGCAATCAGAAGTTTTCTTGGATATGCAGGATTCTACAGGAGGTTCATAAAAGATTTTTTGAAAATTACAAAACCCCTGTGTAATCTCTTGGCCACTGATGTCCCATTTGTCTTTGACCAAGAATGTCTGCATGCCTTTGAAACCTTGAAAGCCAAGCCTGTCAATGTTCCTATCATCTCTACACCCAATTGGGACTTGCCATTCAAACTAATGTGTGATGCCAGTGATCATGCCATTGGCGTAGTTCTGGGGCAGACATGACAAGCTTCTACATGTCATTTGTTTTTCTAGTCATGTGTTAAATGATGCGGAGAAAAACTACACTACTACAGAAAAGGAGTTACTTGTAGTGATTTATGCCATTGACAAGTTTAGACCCTACCTAGTAGGATCTAAGGTCATCATCTATACTGACTATGTCGCTCTAAGGTATCTTCTCGCTAAGCAGGACTCTAAGCCCAAACTCATAAGATGGGTATTACTCCTGCAAGAGTTTGATATAGAAATTAGAGACAGAAAAGGTACAGAAAATCAAGTGGCTGACCACTTGTCTAGGATTGAACCAGTAGCAGGGACTTCTCCTCCCTCCACTGACATATCAGAATCCTTTCCAGATAAGTAACTCTTTGCCATCCGGACAGCACCTTTGTTTGTAGACATTGCAAATTACAAGGCCATAAGGTTCATTCTCAAGGAGTTTAATAGGCAACAAGCCTAGAAACTCATGCATGATCCAAAGTACTACTTGTGGGATGAGCCATATCTCTTTAAGAGATGCTCGAATGGAATAATCCAACAATGTGTGTCTAAAGAAGAGGCACAGAGAATACTATCGCATTCCCATGGCTCAGATTATGAAGGACACTTTGGAAGTGAGCGGATGGCCACCAAGGTTCTCCAAAGTGGCTTCTACTGGCCCACTCTATTCAAAGATTCTAGAGAGTTTGTCCATAACTGTGACAGTTGCCAGAGAGCTGGTAATCTCCCTCATTGTCACGGCATGCCTCAGCAAGGAATCCTAGAGATTGAGTTATTTGATGTATGGGGTATAGACTTTATGGGACCCTTCCCACCTTTACACTAAAATACCTACATCCTTGTAGCAGTAGAATATGTGTCTAAGTGGGCTGAAGTAATAGCATAACCCACTAATGACACCAGAGTAGTAATGAAGTTCCTCCAAAATAACATCTTCAGTAGATTTGGTGTCCCTAGGACGCTAATTAGTGATGGAGGTACTCATTTCTGCAACAGACAACTGAATTCTGTCTCAAGTCGTTACGGAGTTTGCCATAAAGTGGCAACACCGTATCATCCCTAAATAATGGGCAATCTAAAGTCTCAAATAGAGAACTAAAGCGAATCCTAGAGAGGACAATAAGCACCTCTAGAAAAGGATTGGGCTAAAATGCTTGATGATGCTCTATGGGCATACAGAACAACTTCCAAAACCCCCCATTGGAACCTCACCATATCAGCTGGTATATGAAAAATCCTGTCATCTGCTAGTGGAACTAGAACACAAAGCCTATTGGGCTACTAGATTCCTTAACCTTGATGCTACAACAACAGGAAAGAAACGGCTTCTCCAACTAAATGAGTTGGATGAATTCCGCTTAGATGCATTTGAAAATCCAAAGATCTATAAGGATAATACAAAAAGGTGGCACGACAGGAAGATATCTTCCAGAGTCTTTGAACCAGGACAGAAGGTCTTGCTCTTCAACTCAAGACTCAAACTATTCCCTGGGAAACTCAAATCTCGTTGGACGGGACCGTTTGTGATTAGCAG
The DNA here is from genome assembly GCF_000817695.3 of Arachis duranensis. NCBI lineage: Eukaryota > Viridiplantae > Streptophyta > Magnoliopsida > Fabales > Fabaceae > Arachis > Arachis duranensis. The sequence goes on along the minus strand of NC_029780.3, from coordinate 51,058,368 downwards.
TGTATCACCTTACAGGCACATAAAACTTCAAGGTAAAGAAAATAGTTTCACTGTCAATGGACAGAGGATTAAGCATTACCTTGAAAGAGATATAGAGCCAGGAAGTTCAACACTATTACTAAGTTAAGTATAGTGAAGTCCATCTAAAAACATTAAAGAAGCGCTTGTTAGGAGGCAACCCAATGATTACTCTTATATTATTTTTATTTTTTAATTAATTTTGTTTTAGTTGGTTTTTCTTTATAATTGGCTTTTAATCAAGGTTGATTTTAATGTTAGTGATCATGAATAGTGCTTCAATAGAGACAGAATGATGCAGAACAGCAAACAGAATACCCTGGAGAAGGGATATCTCTGGCGTTAAACGCCAGAAAAGGGTGGAAATTGGGCGTTCAAACATCCATGGACAACAATATCTTTTATATCTTTCAAATCTTTTTCATACTTCTTATCTTATCTTATATATCTTTTGTATCTTTTTCATATCTTTCAAGTTTAACAACTTATCTTTTCTATCTTTTTGAAAACTTCTTTATCTTTCTTTAAAGATTAATTTCGAAAATCCCTCCCCCCTATATATATGTGTCTGTTCCCCCTCTCCCTCACTCACCACCTCTCATTCAAATTCTCTTCTTTTCCTTCTCCTCTACTTCATTTTTCTTCTTCTTCTTTTCATACCTTTTGCTCGAAGACAAGCAAATCTTCTAAGTTTGGTGTGGAAGGAGCCCTGTTCTCTCATTAAAAATTCGAATCCCATGGCTCTAAGAAGTAGCAAGACAACCCTAAAAAACAAGAAAGAAGATAACCTAATAGTTGTTTTCAAACCTGTTCGTTTCTACACCAAGCAACATGAAGAACATTATCATAAGATAATGGGTAAAAGGTTAGTAATCCCTGAGGTGCGATTCAAATTAGGAGAAGAAGAATACCCGGAGATCCAAGAAAAAATTCGAAAGAGAGGCTGGGAGATTCTAACTAATCCTGAGATCACTGTTGGATATAACATGATCCTTGAATTCTATGCAAATTTGTGAATAAAAGATCAGTGAAAGAAAGATGAAACAACATTCCACACTTTTCGCACTATGGTCAGGGGAAAGATCATCTATTTTCATCTGGATAGGGTGAGAGAGATCTTTAAATTACCTTTAAAGAGGGATGACACTGAATCATACAATAGAAGGGAAGAAGCCAACCCTAAGCTGGATCAAGTCCTAGAGGACATCTGCCTGCCTAAACCTCAATGGATTAAGAATGCAAAAGGCAAGTCAAACCAGCTGAAAAGAATAAACCTCAAGCTAATTGCTAGAGGATGGCTACACTTCATTGGGCATTCTATACTCCCTACAAGTAACCGCTCTGAAGTCACTTTTTCGAGAGCTGTGATGATTAACTGCATCATGATGGGAATGAGGTAGAAGTCCACAAATGCCATGCTGGCATATTCAAACCTTATCATTCGCCTATGCCGAGACGCTAAGGTCTTAATCCATGTGGATAATTTTATTCCGCTGGACAGCCAATCACCAAGCAGGTGATGGAGAATTCCAAGATAGAAGAGGATCATCCCAAAAGGAAGGCACCTGAGCCTCCCCAAGAGATCCCTCCAATTGAGTATTGGGACCAGCTAAAGGCGTTTGTGATACACTTGTAAACTACCTTAGATCAACTCAGAGAGGAGCAGAAAGATCAGACTAGCATGATTTGCAAACTGATCAAAGAGCAAGAGAAGCAGGGGCATGAGATAGAGGAGTTGACCAGAAGCTCTCCCCTAAAGAGCCTAGCGCCACTCAGACTGATGAGCCCAGCGCCCCTCAAGATGAAGGTTGTTTAGTTTCAACCCTGTGATTATTCCAATTCCTGTTCCATGTATTTCCATCCTAATTTAGAGTTACATGATCACTAGTAGTATTTAAGTCTTTATTTTTATTTTATGTCTTCTAATTTTTAGAATTATATAAGCATTAGTAATAATTAATTTTTATTTTCTAATTAGCTATAAAATATTCCTCTTATCATCATTAAACATGAATAAAATAGTGATTTTTTAGAAGAATTAAAGATGCATAAATTTTTTAGTTCTACAATAAAGAATAATCAATTATCTTGATGTGGTGGCACTACTTTTGTTTCCTGAATGTATGAATAAATAGTGCATTTTTGAAGTTGGAATTTTAGAATGTTGGCTCTTGAAAGAATGATGAAAAAGGAGAAGCATTATTGGTGATCTAAAAAATTCAAATAAATTGATTCTTGAAACAAGAAAAATTAGCAAAAAGAAAAAGAAAAAGCATGTTGCAAAAGAAAAAAAATAATATATGCATGCTAAAAAATATATAAATAAATAAATAAAAAGTAGAAAAAACAATAGCTCTTTAAACTAAAAGAAAAGAGCTAATAAAGTGTATGTGATATTTATGTATCCGATGGTAATACTGGAAAATAAAGTGCCTAGGGTCACGGCCAAGACTCTAAAATGTTGTGTTCAAGAATAAAAAAAACTGAACTAGGAGAATCAATAAGCTGGATTCCAAGTTCCTAAAGGTGCCACCATTCCGAGTTCAATGGATAGTGAGATGCCAAAACTATTCAGAAGCAAAAAGCTACTAAGTCCCGCTCATCTAATTGAAACTGAGCTTCATTAGAAACTCTGAGATTTATTATATCCTACCCTTCTTTTTATCCTACTTTGCTTTTAGTTGCTTGGGGACAAGCAACAGTTTAAGTTTGGTGTTGTGATGAGCGGATATTTTATATGCTTTTTGGCATCATTTTCATATAGTTTTTAGCATGTTTTGTTAAATTTTTATAATATTTTCATAGTTTTTAGTGTTAAATTCACATTTTTGGATTCTACTATGAGTTTATATATTTTGTGCAATTTCATGTATTTTCTGGCTGAAATTTAGGAGCTAGAGCAAAATACTAATTCAGAGACAGAGAAAGCACTGCAGATGCTGTTTGGATCTAACCTCATTGCACGCGGAAGAGCTTTTCTAGAGCTATAGATGTACAAATGGAGCGTTATCAACGGATATGGAAAGCTGACTTCCAGAGCTTTGTAGCAATGTATAATAGTTTCTACTTTTCTTTAGAATAGAAGGCCCAAAACTGGCGTCCAACGCCAGCCTCCTAGCACATAGATCTCATCAAAACTCAGCCCAAACACTCACCAAGTGGGCCCCAGAAATGGATTTTAGCACTAAAAGACTGTTTTACCCTTTCTTTTGTATTTCTTAGTCATTTGTTTAGTATTTAAGGGATATTTTACATAATGATACAGACCTCTATGCAATATTTCATTTATCATTGTGTTTTATATCAGTATCAGTTTCTAAACCTCCTAGGTTGAGGGGAGGAGCCGTGCTGAATTTTATGGGTTAATAAAAGTATTATTGTTTCTCTTCAATTCGTGTTTGATTCAATTCTAATATGTATCTTCATTCTTCAACTTGATGAACAGGATGACTGGTGCACGAAATTGTGATACACAATGGCGCCAACAACTTGTACGCAGAATTGTAATCTCAACTCTTTTTCACAACTTCACACAACTAACCAGCAAGTGCACTGGGTCGTCCAAGTAATAAACCTTACGTGAGTAAGGGTCGATCCCACAGAGATTGTCGGCTTGAAGCAAGCTATGGTCACCTTGTAAATCTCAGTCAGGCGGATTCAAATGGGTTATGGAGTTTTCATAATTAAAAGATAAATAAACATAAAGTAAAGATAGAGATACTTATGTAATTCATTGGTGGGAATTTCAGATAAGCGTATAGAGATGCTTCATCCCTCTTGAATCTCTTCTTTCCTACTGCCTTCTTCCAATCCTTCATACTCCTTTCCACGGTAAGCTATATGTTGGGTTTCACTGGCGTCAATGGCTACCTCCCATCCTCTCAGTGAAAAAGGTTTTCTACGATTTCCCGCATCGCTAATCAGCTGTTGGTTCTCGATCATGTATGAATAGGATTTACTATCCTTTTGCGTCTCTCACTATGCCCTACAGTCACGAGTTTGAAGCTTGTCACAGTCATTCCTTCCCAGATCCTACTGGAATACCACAGACAAGGTTTAGACTTTCTGGATCTCAAGAATGGCCACCAATAATTCTAGCTTATATCACGAAGACTCTGATCTCACAGAATGGAAGGCTCGGTTGTCAGATGAGGTAACCATGTGTCGTGGACCAGGAATCCAAGAGATACATACTCTAGCTTTCACAGGTAGAACGGGAGTGTTTGTCAGGCACACGTTCATAAGTGAGAATGGTGATGAGTGTCACGGATCATCACATTCATCAAGTTGAAGTGCAAGCAAATATCTTAGAATAAGAATAAGCATGAATTGAATAGAAGAACAATAGTACTTTGCATTAATACTCGAGAAACAGCAGAGCTCCACACCTTAATCTATGGTGTGTAGAAACTCCACCGTTGAAAATACATAAGAACAAGGTCCAAGCATGGCCAAATGGCCAGCCTCCCCAAATATGAAAATATAATGTATCAGAATCTCTATAAAAGGTCCTATTTATAATGAAACTAGCTACTAGGGTTTACAGAAATAGGTAAATGATGCAGAAATCCAATTCCGGGCCCACTTGGTATGTGCTTGGGCTGAGCATTGAGCATTACACGTGTAGAGGCTTCTCTTGGAGTTAAACGCCAGCTTTGGTGCCAGTTTGGGCGTTTAACTCCAACTTTTATGCCAGTTCTGGCGTTTTGACTTCAGAATAGAGCAGAGAAGGGGCGTTTGAACGCCAGTTTGCATCATCAAAACTCGAGCAAAGTATGGACTATTATATATTTCTGGAAAGCCTTGGATGTCTACTTTCTAACGCAATTCAGAGCGCACCATTTGGAGTTTTGTAACTCCAGAAAATCCACTTCGAGTGCAGGGAGGTCAAAATCCAACAGCATCAGTAGTCCTTTGTCAGCCTCTGAATCAAATTTTTGCTCAGGTCCCTCAATTTCAGCTAGAAAATACCTAAAATCACAGAAAAACACAAAAACTCATAGAAAAGTCCAGAAATATGAATTTTGCATAAAAACTAATAAAAACATCCCAAAAAGTAGCTAGATCCTACTAAAAACTACCTAAAAACAATGCCAAAAAACGTATAAATTATCCGCTTATCACAACACCAAACTTAAATTGTTGCTTGTCCCCAAGCAACTTAAAACAAAATAGGATAAAAAGAAGAGAATATACAATGAATCCCACAGTATCAATGAAACTTAGTCCTAATTAGATGAGCGGAGCTTGTAGCTTTTTACTTCTGAACAGTTTTGGCATCTCACTTTTTCCTTTGAAATTCAGAATGATTGGCATCTATTGGAACTTAGAATTTTAGATAGTGTTATTGATTCTCCTAGTTCAGTGCGTTGATTCTTGAACACAACTACTTTATGAGTCTTGGCCGTGACCCTAAGCACTTTGTTTTCCAGTATTACCACCGGATACATAAATGCCACAGACACATAACTGGGTGAACCTTTTTAGATTGTGACTCAGCTTTGCTAAAGTCACTAGTTAGAGGTGTCCATAGTTCTTAAGCACACTCTTTTGCTTTGGATTACAACTTTAACCACTCAGTCTCAAGTTTTTTACTTGGACCTGCATGCCACAAGCACATGGTTAGGGACAGGTTGTTTTAGCCGCTTAGGCCTAGATTTTATTCTCTAGGCCCTCCTATCCATTAATGCTCAAAGCCTTGGATCCTTTTTACCCTTGTCTTTTGGTTTAAAGGGCTATTGACTTTTTCTGCTTTGCTTTTTCTTTTTCTTTTCTCTCTTTTTTTTTTGCCATTTTTTTTCTTTTTCACTGCTTTTTCTTGCTTCAAGAACCAATTTCATGATTTTTCAGATTATCAATAACATTTCTCTTTGTTCATCATTCTTTCAAGAGCCAACAACTTTAACATTCATAAACAACGAGATAAAAAATATGCACTGTTCAAGGATTCATTCAAGGAACAAAAAGTATTGCCACCGCTTCAAAATAATTGAACTAGTTTCAAGATAAAATTTGAAATCCAAGTATTTCTTGTTCTTTTGTAATTAAGCACATTTTTCATGTAAGAGAAGTGAAGGATTCATGGAGTTATTCATAGCTTTAAGACATAGACACTAGACACTAATGATCATGTAATGAAGACACAAACATAGATAGAACATACAGCATAAAAATCGAAAACAGGAAATATATAGACAAGGAGATTAAGGAATGAGTCCACCTTAGTGAGGGTGCCATCTTCCTCCTCTTGAAGAACCAATGGTGCTCTTGAACTCCTCTATGTCCCTTCCTTGCATTTATTGCTCCTCCCTCGTAGCTTTTTGATCTTCTCTAATCTCATGGAGAATGATGGAGTGCTCTTGGTGTTCCACCCTTAATTGGTCCATATTGTAACTCAAGCTTTCCAAAAAAGTGTTGAGTTGCTCCCAATAATTGTGTGAAGGAAATTGCATCCTTTGAGGCATCTCAGGGATTTCTTGATGAGGGAATTCCTCATGCTCTTGTTGAGGTCCATGAGTGGGCTCTCTTGATGTGCAGTCAAATGCTCTACTACTAAGCTATGGACCCTTGAGATGAATCTCTCCATCTCCCATGACTCAGAGGTGGAAGCTTTTGTCTTCCCTTTCCTCTTTATAGAGGTTTCTCCAGCCTTAGGTGCCATAAATAGTTATGGAAAAACAAAAAAGCATTGCTTTTACCACACCAAACTTAAAATATTTGCTCGTCCCCAAGCAAAAAGGAAAGGAAAGATGTAGAAGAAGAAGAAAATGGAGGAGATGGAGGGTGTATAGGCTTTTTGGGGAAGGGTGTTGTAGAAAGGTGTGAAGAGGAGAGAGAGTGAGTTTAGGTTGGTGGGGATCCTGTGGGGTCCATAGATCCTGAGGGGTCAAGGAATTCTTCATCCCTGCTCCAATTGGGCATTCACAATGCCTTGGAGTGCAATTCCGGCATTTAAACGCCAGTTTGCTGCCCTGTTCTGGCATTTAAACGCCAGCTTTCCTTACTGTTCTGGAGTCTAAACGCCAGTTTATTGCCCTGTTCTGGCATTTAAACGCTAGTCTGGTGCCCTATTCTGGCGTTTAAACGCCCAGAAAGGTGCCAGATTGGGCGTTTAAACACCCATTTTGCTACTCTTACTCACGTTTAAATGCCAGTAAGTCCTTCCTCCAGGGTGTGCTATTTTCAATGCTATTTTTGATTTTTTCTTTATTTTTGTAATTGTCTTTGTGACTTCACATGATCATCAACCTAAAAAAATAAAATAATATAGATAAAATTAAATTAAAATAAAATTTGGTTGCCTCCCAATAAGCACTTCTTTAATGTCAATAGCTTGATAGTGAGCATTCATAGAGCCTCACAGATGATCAGAGTATGGTTATGATCTCTCAACACCAAACATAGAGTTTGGTTGTGGCCTCCCAACACCAAACTTAGAGTTTTAATGTGGGGGCTCTGTTTGACTCTGCATTGGGAGAAGCTCTTCATGCTTACTCTCTATGGTCACAGATGGAGAACCTTGAGTCTTTACTACAAAGCGTTCTTCATTCACACAAAGGATTAACTCTCCTCTGTCAACATCAATCATAGCTCTTGCTGTACCTAGGAAGGGTCTTCCAAGGATGATGGATTCATCCTCATCCCTCCTAGTGTCTAGGATTATGAAATCAGCAGGGAAGTAAAGACCTTCAACCTTCACTAGCACGTCCTCTACTAGTCCATAAGCCTTTTTCATAGATTTATCTGCCATCTCCAATGAGAATTTGGCAGCCTGTACCTCATAGATTCCCAGTCTCTCCATTACAGAGAGGGGCATCATGTTTATCCCTGACCCTAGGTCACACAGAGCTTTTTCAAAGGTCATGGTGTTTATGGTACAGGGTATTAAGAATTTACCAGGGTCCTGTTTCTTTTGAGGAAAATTTTGCTGAACCAATGTATTCAGTTCATTGGTGAGCAAGGGAGGCTCTTCCTCCCAACTCTCATTACCAAACAGCTTGGCATTCAGCTTCATGATTACTCCTAAATATTGGGCAACTTGCCCTTCAACAATGTCTTCATCCTCTTCAGAAGATGAATAGTCATTAGAGCTCATGAATGGTAAAAGGAGGTCCAAGGGAATCTCTATGGTCTCTATATGAGCCTCAAATTCCTTTGGTTCCTCATTAGGGTATTCCTTACTAACCATTGGACGTCCCTTGAGGTCTTCCTCATTGGGATTCACGTCTTCCTCCTCCTCTAAGGTTTTGGCCATGTTAATTATATCAATGGCCTTGCACTCTCCTTTTGGATTCTCTTCTGTATTGCTTGGGAGAGTATTGGGAGGAGTTTCAGTAACCCTTTTACTCAGCTGGCCCACTTGCAAACTTTTAATTCTGGGGAGGTTGTCTGATCGGAATTTTTGGGTGACAACTTTCTAATCCCAACATTTTTGCATTTAATTTTTAGGTCTTTTAGGATTTTTAGTTGTTCTTCCTTAAAGGTACAAGTGTCCGGCCACACTTGCGACGTGGGTCAACAGAATCTCAAATCTCAACTTGGAGCAAGTGGGGGTGAAAGTGAGAATTATTGTCGGTCTATAATTTCTCTTGTAGAAATGAATTAGTTCATTGTAAGCATAGCTCCAAACCAACTAATAACTCTCACATCAAATTTTTATGTTAGTTGTCATAAGTATAAACCCTAATGAAAATTAATCGAAGTATTCAAACCTCGGGTCGTCTCACAAGGAATTGCAATGAAGTGATCAATTATTGGCTATGAAGAACAAGGGGGTTTGATTTGTAATTGATGCACGAAAACTTGTCTCTCAACAAATTTTCCTTCGGCAAGTATACCGAGTTGTCGTCAATTAAAAACTCACAATAGAGTGAGGTCGAATCCACATGGATTAACGGATTAAGCAATCAATGGTTAATTGATTATCCTAGTTAGACAAATCCTATTTGAGTGATAAGTAACAATGAAATGTAAATGGCATAAAAGTAAAGAAAGAAATAAAGTGCAAGAAAGTAAATGGCAAGAAAAGTAAATGTAAGAACTAAAAATAAAATGAACATTGGGATCAAGAGATATTGCATTCCTCCGGATCAAGTTTATTCTCATCTCTTCCTCAATCAATGCATTCATTGATCTCCTTGGCAATCTTAAGTGATTAGATCCCAATTCCTTGGCAACCCAATCTCTCTAAGCTTGAACAATTTCCCAATTCCTTGATTTAATTGCTCATGGGAGGAGATGAAGTTTGGTCACTGATTATACCACACACATTCATTGATCAAAGTATTGGTAGGATTAAATGTCACAATATTAAATGTTTCCAGTTCTTTCGCACTTATCACAAGCTGCAAAAAATTCCCTGGCCTCTTTGAATAGAGTTGGCCAATACAGTCCATATTGAAGCACTTTAATAGTTGTTCTTTCTCTACTAAAATGGCCTCCATATTCCGAGTCGTGACAATGCCACAACACTCCTTGGGTTTCTTCATCAAGGACACATCTCCTTATTATTCCATCTGAGAATATTTTGAAAAGATATGCATCATCCCACATGAAATAGCAGGCATCATGCTTGAGCTTCATTCTTTGGTGCCACTGAGTGTGTTAGGAATGACTCCATTTGTATCACCCTACCACACAAATCTTTACGCTGAGGTCATAAATCAATGGTGGTGAGGCCCATGGCCTCTAAAAACAAAAATACATACGTAGATATATGAAGAAGAGTTTAACTGGGAGCCCAAAAGAAAAGATGAACAAAGTAAAATCGACAATGCGTCACACTCGAAAAGTGTTAAGGTAGAAGGCTTATACAAAAGACCAAAGAGACAAGTATATATATGTATATAT
>NC_029780.3:51047804-51048401 GCF_000817695.3 Arachis duranensis | reverse complement strand
AGTTTGTGTGTTTTTCTGTGATTTCAGGTAAATTCTGGCTGAAATTGAGGGACTTGAGCAAAACTCTGAAAAAGGCTGACACAAGGACTGCTGATGCTGTTGGAATCTGACCTCCCTGCACTCGAAATAGATTTTCTGGAGCTACAGAATTCCAATTAGCGCGCTCTCAACGGCGTTGGAAAGTAGACATCCAGGGCTTTCCAGCAATATATAATAGTCCATATTTTATTCTGGAATTGATGACGTAACTTGGCGTTGAACGCCAAATACATTCTGCTGTCTGGAGTTAAACGCCAGAAAAACGTCATGATCCGAAGTTGAACGCCCAAAACACGTCATAACTTGGAGTTCAACTCCAAGAGAAGCCTCAGCTCGTGGATAGATCAAGCTCAGCCCAAGCATATACCAAGTGGGCCCCGGAAGTGGATTTATGCATCAATTACTTACTCATGTAAACCCTAGTAGCTAGTTTATTATAAATAGGACTTTTTATCAGTATATTAAACATCTTGGGACGATTAGTTCTCAGATCATGAGGGCTGGCCATTCGGCCATGCCTGAACCTTTTACTTATGTATTTTCAACGGTGGAGTTTCT
>NC_029780.3:51046049-51047402 GCF_000817695.3 Arachis duranensis | reverse complement strand
TTCTAAATGCAACTACCTAAATGAGTCATGCAATTCTAGTTATTATTCACCTATATATAAAGCATACATGTAGTTAAATTAATTCATATCTTCAAGGAATCATGTATGTACAACTAGGGCCAAATCATATTAAAGCACAATTACAATGGAGTTGAGTTAAGATAGTTCACAACTTGCAAGACAATTACTAATTAAACATGGACATATGAGAATGAGCTATTGAACCCTCACTGGATTGTGTATTTATTCTCTAGTCACTCAATGTTTGGGTTTAATCACTCTCTTTTTTTCTAGTCATTCTTTCCAAAACTTTGTTTTTTCTCTAATCAATCAACAATTATTGAATATAAACATACAAAGATCATAAGGTCTTTTCTTAGGTTGTAATGGGGCTGAGGTAAAGGTAAGGATATATATATAAGGCTAAGTGAGCTAACAAAGTGAATCCTTGATTAGTCTAAGATCTCACCTAACATATACATACTTTATATAATTTAAAATGCTTTACCTAGCTACCCAAAATTTTTTTTCCACTTTTGTATTACATACTCATGTATCAAACTTATTTTTGAATTTTGTCCTATGTGCATTGATTCTTTTTATTTTGCATTTGGGGTAATATTTTTTTTGTATCCCCTTATTTAATTACTTGATATTTTTTATTTTTTTTATCAATGTACATGGTAATTTAATTATTTTGATTTCACATGAGTATGCTTCCCAAATTTTCAAATAACTTATTCAATTTAATTCCCTACTTTTTTCTATCATCCCATGTTCCCATAAAATTCCCCACACTTAAATTATACACAATATCTATCTTAAGCTAACCAATGATTCAACTTGGGATATTTTTATTTTGTTTTTCTGCTTAAGGCTAGTAATGTGGTTATAGAATAGAAGGGGATTAAAAAGCTTAAAATGGCTAACAAGGGAGACATAAAAGGGTAGGCTTATTTGGGATAAGTGAGCAAAAACAAGTAATGGCCTCAATCATATGCAAGCATGTAAATACACTAAATAATGGACATATAGAATAGAACAAAGCAAAGATTGCAATTATAGAGAAGATAACACACAAGAAAAAAATAGTTATGGTTTAAATAATGTAACCATGTATTTAGGCTCAAAGTTTTCACGGATTGTGTGTTCTTTAGCTCAAAAACCATGTTCCAAGTACAACTTCCAAACAAATTTAACACATAGAAATTTTTTTAATTTTTTTAAATTTAAATTAGTGAAAATTTTCAAAAATAGGGTCTTAAAAAGAAACTTATTATTTTTCAACCAAGTAGTACTTAAATGCAAACAATCAATACACATGCCAATCTATTATGCAATGCAACAATGAAC
>NC_029780.3:51041810-51044524 GCF_000817695.3 Arachis duranensis | reverse complement strand
CAGTTGAGCTCTACACCAACCTTTGCATTTAAACTCAAAGCTTCCAACCATAATGAACCTTGCAGGACAATTCTTACCACTGACCATCTTCCTCTTCCTCTTAATGCCACAAAGAGCTCTAAGTTGACCATCCGTCTCCAGTAGCCCATATTCAAGTGGAATTAGAAAGCTAAAGTATATAAATTTTACCCACTTTAATGTTGTGAAGGATGATGGCAACTTAGGGGGGTGTTGCTAATGAACGTGCAAGCTCCACTCCCTTGTGCTCTTCTTTGACATCTTCCACCTCTTTGCAAGCTTCTTCAATTTCAACCTTTTGTGCCAGAGGCACGCCTCCAGCCACACTTTCGCGTGACTCTCTGTTCATTTTATTTTCTTTCCAACGCACCTTTGACGCCGACGCGTCGACGATGCTGGCGCGTCGCGTGCATGTTTTTTTTATGCAGTATGCAGAATGTAATGAATGTTATGCACAATTCCAGGTTCAATCAAAATTCAAAATAGACTAAACCGAAAAAGGAACGATCATACCATGGTGGGTTGTCTCCCACCTAGAACTTTTGGTTAAAGTCCTTAAGTTGGACATTCTCGTGAGCTCCTTGTTATGGTGGCTTGTGCTTGTATTCATCCAAGAATCTCCACCAGTGTTTGGAATTCCCACAGCCTCCGGGATCCCAAACTAGGCATAAAGAGCCTTCAAGCAAGTTGAAGCAAGTGACAAGGCCCCAAGAGTGTTGATTACTGGACTGAATTCCGGGGTCCCAAACCTTGCTTTTGCACCCGTTTTTGTGTAGATCATCATGATTCCATCCGGGTGGCACGCAATTGAAATTCTCACTAAGGCATCCAAACAACTTCCTAGAATCATTCAGTTGAGCTCTACACCAACCTTTGCATTTAAACTCAAAGCTTCCAACCATAATGAACCTTGCAGGACAATTCTTACCACTGACCATCTTCCTCTTACTCTTAATGCCACAAAGAGCTCTAAGTTGACCATCCGTCTCCAGTAGCCCATATTCAAGTAGAAAATAAAGGTTAAAGATAGGAATTTTACCCACTTGAATGTTGTATTAGATGGTGGTGGCTTTGGAAGAGGTCTTGCAAGTTCCACTCCCTTGTGTTCTTCTTTGAATTCTTCTACCTCTTTGCAAGCTTTATCAATTTCAACCTCTTACTCTTGGTAGCTTTCTTCTAATTCAATCTCTTCTTCATTACTTACCAAGGGCATGGGAGATTGTGCATCTTCCTCTTCTTCCATATGTGAGGGTGGAAAGTTCTCTAATTCACTGGAGTATAAACTCCTTTGATTGGTTTCCTCACTGTCCCCTTCAAAGTCTTCAACCATGACATGCCTTGGAGGTTGTACACCCTCCACAACATTAAATTCAAACTCCTTAGAAGGGGGCTCTGTGACTTGAGTTTCCCATGGAGGTTTCGCATCTCCTAAGTCTTCTACCACTTCTTCCTCTTCAATGGCAGGCATAGCTTCTTCCAATTGTTCCAATACAAAGTCATGCTGCTCACTGTCCACTGGAGTTTCCAACTTCTCCTTCACGCCACGTTCTTCAGTAGATTCTTCACATGAAGCCATGGGGGTTTGTTGAGTGTCTGAACGTTTGGAAGATAATTGATTTATTGCTTGCTCCAGTTGATGAAGGGTTGCATGAAATTGATCTATTGATTCTTCGAAGCGAACCTGTGATTTTTGGCTTGATGGATATGGACATGGTGCATAGGGGAGTGGTGGTTCTTGGGAGTAATTGGATTTACGTTGGGGCGGATAAGGATCATACAGTGGCGAATAGTGAAAAGAAACTTGTGAGTATGGTGGTTCGAAGCTATATTGAGAAGATGGTCTCTGAGCATAGGGTGGGGCTTGTTGGTAGCTACAAGGGGGTCCACCATATCTATCAGCTTGGTATGCATTGTAGAATGGTCCTTGTCCATGATATCTAGGAAGGTTTTGTTGCCTAAAGGGGTGATCAGATCCTCTTGGCTCCATCCAACTTCGATTGCTTTGACCGTGATGCATAGTCCTGTGATAGCTTCCATTCCTTTCAACAAAATTGGAACCAAACTCAAAGCGAGAGGGGTGAGAATTCATAGTAGCTATCATAAATAAGAAGGGAAAACAAAAACAAATAAACAAGTAAAAGAAAAATATTTACAATAACCAATAATAAGGCCACGTTTGCAATTCCCCGGCAACGACGCCATTTTGACGAATGGATTTTTGCTAGTAAAGAATCACTACAACAAATTCGGGCTGAGGCAACCCTTTAAAAACGTTGCTTATAATAAGAGAAAGTGTTGCCTTTGATAAAAGGCAACACTTTCCAACAAAAGGCAACGCTTTTTGGGGGGTTGGCTATACGGCCGTTACCTTTGGTCTAAGGCAACGCTTTTGTATATTAAAGGGAACCCTTTTTTTGGCAACCTTCAAAAAACGTTGCCTTTTCTGCAAATAAAGCAACTCTGTGAAAGGGTTGCCTTAGAGCACCCAAACACAACGCTTTATATGAAACGCTATGGCAACACTTTTTACGAGTTGTATTTTCTAATATATAAAACAACACTTGTCCAGAGTTTTTTAAGTTGCTTTTTCATATACCTAAAGCAACACTTGTACAAATTTTTTTAAGTTGCCTTTTCCAGGTTTTTTTAAGTTGCATTTTCATATACCTAAAGCAACACTTGTCCAAATTTTTTTC
>NC_029780.3:50984120-51041777 GCF_000817695.3 Arachis duranensis | reverse complement strand
TATATATATATATATATAGAAAGGTCTTCCAAGTACCAATTAACATATATACTTGCTAATAAGTTACCAAGTCAAATAAATAATAAACCTAAGTAAGCAAAATACATGTTTTTCTGCTAATGAACTTAAACAAAAAAGAAACTAAGTTGTCCACTAAAAACCAAGAAGACTTTGTGCTTCACCATTGTGGCAAGAATTGTCTTTATGTCTTCAAAAAACTTCCTCCAACAATAAGAAAGCTGTAGTCAAATTTAAATGAACAAAAAAATCATAGTCAAAACATCAGCTATACAATAATATGTATACTCAAGTGGTACAACAATTTAGCATACATATACCTAATCATGATTTGGTATATGAGTCGATGGAGGAGAATGCTGAGGAACTAAATTTGGATCTTGTGCACTATTTGCAGACGATTGCTTAGATCGCAAGAGAGAAAGCGCTTCATCAACATTCATACCAGGAGAAGTTTGTTGCAACATAAGTTTGACAATATCTTCCAATCCTTGCATTGCTTATGGTCTTCTAATTCAGTTTTTAAAGCTATTACCTTCTCTTCACTTTGTTTTTTGATTTTATCTATTTCTTTATTTTTCTTAAGAGAAGTTTTTGTAACAGTTCTTCCATAACATCGAACTCTTCCTGGATTCTCTTTACCAAAAACTTTTTGAAATGCATTATTAGGAGTTTCTCCAGCTTCTTGGAGATCATCAAGTTTATCCTATACACACAAATATATGATATGTCTATTTTTAGTGATAAAAATTCAATGAAAGAATCCAAAAACCTATTGATAACTAATAGGGACAGCAATCCAAAATAGCCATAAAAGAGCCATAAAACAGCAGTCCATGATAGCCATATAACATGGTTGTAAATTGTCATAGAACAGCAATTAAATCAACTATAAAACAGCCATGAAATAACCATAAAATAGCAGTCCATGATAGCCATAAAACATGGATAAAATAGCCATAGAACAGCAACTAAATCAGCCATGAAACAGACATAAAATAGGCATAGAACAGCAACTAAATCAGCCATGAAACAGCCCATGAAACAGCCATAAAACAGCCACAAAATAGATACCACAAAACATAGAAAGCAGCAAGTCAGCAACCATGACAACCACAAAATAGTCATAAAGTAGATACTAAAACAACAACCATGATAGCCATAAAACAGTCATAAAATAGCTGCCATGACAGCCATAAAATATGCATAAAATAGCCATAAAACAGCAACTAAATCAGCCATGAAACCGCCCATGAAACAGCCATGAAACAGCCGCAAAATAGATACCATAACAATAATCACGATAGCCATAAAACAGCAAAAAAAATAGCATCCATGACAGTCATAAAACAACTACTAAAACAAGAAAATTATAGAGGAACTTACAATAACAGCTTGTGTTTCTACATCAAGTGTTTTCCCTTTTAGTCCATTCCGAGTTGCAACAAACATTTCAGCTTGATTTGGTTCCTCTTTGTTCTCTTTTTTCTCATGCTACAGATCAAGATAACAATTACAAAGTTATAACATACTAAAATTAGGGAGAAGTAACAAGTAGAGAATTTTAACTCAAATGTGACCTTACCAAATCAACACGCACTCTTGCAAAATTGATTGGGCCCATTTTATGCCTCCATTGTTGCTTCTTGTGATTTTCAGAATTTATAACACACATGGCCTGTGTTTAAAATAAACAATGATGAAAAAAATATAAAAATTGAAAGAATTATACTTGATCATATCAAATAATAATAATTGAAATCCTCTAGCTCACTTTGACAGTTGGAATAGTCCAATATGCAATTAGCTTCCGAAATTGTATTTCTGAAATTTCCAAAGGACGATTCACCAACATATCCTCAATATTTCCAGAATATGGTTCAAAATGCTTCTTTTTTATTCTTGTTTTGTAACGCTTCCATGCTCCTTGAACACCAGTCATCACCCATAACTTTGAAGATTTTGGAAGAATGAACTTTGACTACAAACACATCAATTTCATCATATCATATGCATAAAATAATTATTAACATATGGCATAAACATAAAGATAAATGGAGCTTACATTAATATACTTCCAAATGCGCTTTTTGATTTGCTTAGGCACAGCTTTCCAATTAGTGTACAACAAGGTAATAAAATCACTATTCCTTTCCATTGTTCCAATAAAATTAGTTAAATCCTTCACTCTCTGAGCTGTTGGCCCCACGGCTGCTCCCTGATCAAAAGTCACTTCCTCCCTTTCTTCCCAAGTTCTTGCATAAATCTTTAGGCATCTTGTTTTTCTACGAGTCTTTTTAACCTTTGAAGTATCTAAATTAAAAATTGAGAAATAGTACAAATTAAAACCAAAGACAGCCGTGAAAGGTATGGAAAGGGCAGCCCCATGCTCATAGATAAAAAGAAAATGTAAAACAAATAGCAACAAACTAAATTACATCACCTTCAACATGAGCCTCTTCCATAACTTGATCTCCTTCTACATCAAAATTGTCACATTCATGTTCACCAATATAATCTTCCTCAGAGGGGATATGAACATTTTCTCCATTATTTGGGGATGGCCTAGATCTAGCATCCTCAGTAGTTGGAACGTCATTATGTTCCTCTTCTCTTTCCACATGAATTCCTTGGTCACCCAAAAAAGCATCAAGAGTCATTGCTGGACGTTTTAAGTTATTTTTTAAGTTTGTCAAGTTAGCTGGTTCTTTTTCAGTAGCTCCAGCATCCTCACCAATTGACTCAAAGTCATCTTCCTCTTCTCTTTCCACTTCTACTCCTTCTGTATGCAAAAAGGCATCTAGAGCCATTGCTGGACACTTTGCCTTACTCTTCATCTTCTTAGGAATTGGTTGTTCTTCTAGTTGAACATTACTCCTCACTTGGTTTTGGGAAGACCTCAAAGACCGGTTCATAACATTGTCTACAAGTGTTTTATTTCTCCCTTCCATTGAATTCTCCCTACTATATTTGTCTCCAATTTTTGAAATTTTTCTCCTAGGCTGTTGTGCTATTTTGGCTTGATTACTTCCTTTATCACCTTTGGTTATAAAATTCCGAACTAGTTTCGCAGTAGAAGATACTTCCTTCATTTCAAATTCCTTAACTTTTGCATGAGCTTGATACTTTTTTACCAGTCTTTTCCTCTTTGAAGTTGCTCCGTTTTCCATTAAGTTGCTGTATAAAAATATTAAAACAGCCATGTAAATACAATTGCATATGCATCTAATAAGGGGAAGAGGTAAACCGTAACAAACAATTACCAAATTCTATATCACAATATTCAGCAAATCATGTTCAAAACTGCTAACATAAAGCATTAAATCTGACTTATATACCATAAAAGAGGGAAACAAGTCACTCAAAAAGTCTTCGGAATCATATTCTTCACTCAGAAGGCAGAAAAATGCAGAAAAATTCAAAATGCAGAAAAATTCAAAATGCAGAAAAATATGTCCCACACATACTCATAATCAAGATGCAGAAAAATTCAGAAAATTCTAATAAGCAACAATCAGAACATAAAAGAGGGAAAACAAGTTGAAAACTGCTAACATAAAGCGATAAATCTGACTTATATACCATAAAAGAGGGAAACAAGTCACTCAAAAAGTCTTCAGAATCATATTCTTCACTCAAAAGGCAGAAAAATGCAGAAAAATTTAAAATGCAGAAAAATATGTCCCACACAAACTCATAATCAAGATGCAGAAAAATTCAGAAAATTCTAAGAAGCAACAATCAGAACATAAAAGAGGGAAAACAAGTTGAAAACTGCTAACATAAAGCGATAAATTTGACTTATATACCATAAAAGAGGGAAACAAGTCACTCAAAAGTCTTCAGAATCATATTCTTCATCCGATCCTGTGTTATACTCTTGGGAAAAATAGACTTCTTTTGCGACATCGACCAGAACTTCATTCAAATCATTCCTTACCAAGTCTACTTCACCATCATCATTAGGTATAGAAGGAACCGTCGAATTATCAAATGGCTCATTTTCATAAGTATCTTCAGCATCAATGGCAACTTCATCACTTATGCTAAATAGGTCCCTTGGAATAGTCTTCATTACATAATGTTTATTTTTATCAAATGCATCTTGCACATAGAAGCATTGGTGCACTTGACATGCCAATACAAAAGGCTCTTCATGATAGCACTTTTTGTTAAAATGCACATATGTCGAGCCATAAGCATCCTCCCTAGCCTCATACCAATCACATTTGAACAATGTAACCTTAAAATTTCCATAGTAGTCCAACTCAATGATATCATTCACTCTACCATAATAAGAAACGTTTTCATGAATTGGATTTGCATCCTTTGTGCTTGCAAAGCTTGTCGTTAATGCTACTAAAGTAACACCACTATTTTGTGTCTTGCGTCTTACCTCACGTTGCCTAGTGTGAAATCTATATCCGTTGATAAAATAACCAGAATATCTTTTTGCACATTGGGTTGGTCCTCTAGAGAGCTCTTTTATCCAATTTGGAACATCATGCCGCAAAGCACGTGTTTTAAACCATGTAGGAATGTTTTTGCTATGGTTTTTAGCTCTCATCCATCGTGTTCCTTGTTGATAAGTCTCATGCTCACTAAAACTCAAAAGTATAATATTTGTAAGTATAAAACAGACCTATCAATTTCTAATTAAAATACCAAAATATAGTAGAATTAGTATGATGTACCTAACATAGTCGTCTATTTTGTGACAATTCAATAATATGTAGCTATGAACTTGCTCTCGAGACTTGTCGTCAAGGAGAAAATGTTCACCTTTCTTTGCACCCAAAGGAACACCTCTTTTTGGAAATAGATTCGAAAATGCATCTGTAGTTTCCATCATAGAATTATTAGGTTCATCATTATTTCTGGGTTGTCTATTCAATTTTGTTTGGACACCAGAATGTAAGTAACGCGAGCAAAATGTCAAACATTCTTCAACCAAATATGCCTCTGCAATAGATCCTTCAGGACAACTTCTATTTCGAACATAGGACTTCAAAGTACACATATATCTTTCGGGAGGATACATCGACCGAAATTGAACTGGACCTCCCAATCTCACTTCATTAGCCAAATGAATAGGCAAATGAATCATTATGTCGAAGAAAGAAGGAGGAAAGATCCTCTCTAATTGGCATAATGTTGTGACAATATCCTCTTGTAATTGATCTATCTCTTGTAATGTGATAGACTTTTGACACAATTGACGAAAAAATGAGCTAAGTCGAATCAAAGGAACTGCAACTTGATCTGGAAGTATTCCTTTGATAGGAATTTGTAACAAATAGTGAAGCATGAAATGAGCATCATGAGTCTTATAACCAAATATTCTTCTCTCCAAAAGGTTCACACACCGAGAAATATTTTAAGTAGAGCCATCTGGCAACTTTGCTGTCTTCAAGACGTCACAAAAAATTGAGTTTTCAGCATTGGTCATTGAGTAGCATGCCTTTGCCAGCTTCACCTTTTTCCTACCATTTGTTTTCTTAGGGTGAAGGTTCTTTCGAATGCCCATTTATTGCAAGTCATATCGAGCATTTGTGTGATCTTTTGTCTTGCCAGAAATATCCAAGAGAGTTCCAAGAATACTATCAACTATGTTCTTTTCTATATGCATCACATCTAAATTGTGTCGTGATGTGTTATACTGCCAATAAGGTAAATCAAAGAATATTGACCTCTTCTTCCATGGACCATCTTTCTTTGGTTTTAGCTTCCCAAATGAATTATCCACATACTCCAACTGACTTAAAGCTTCAGTACCCGACAATAATGGTGGAGCTTGCCTATATTCTACTTTTTCATTGAAAGATCTCTTATTAGCTCTCCATGGATGATCCTCAGGCAAAAAGGCACGATGACCCATATAGCATGTCTTGCGACTATATTTAAGATAGTTAGAACAAGTCTCATGGTTACAACAAGGGCAAGCTAGCTTCCCTTTTGTACTCCAACCAGATAGCATTGCGTAAGCCAGAAAATCACTAATTGTCCACATAAGAGCTGCATACATTTGGAAGGTTTCATTTTTTGATGCATCATATGTTTCCACCCCAACCTCCCACAACTCCTTCAACTCCTCGATCAAAGGTTGCAAGTAAATGTCTATATCATTTCCTGGTGACTTTGGTCCAGGGATTAGCAACGACAACATAAAGTATTCCTGTTTCATAGACATCCATGGCGGCAAATTATAAGCCATTAAAACAACAGGCCATGTGCTATGAGATATGCTCATGGTTCGATATGGATTGAATCCGTCACTTAACAAGCCAAGTCTCACATTACGGGGATCGAGAGCAAAATTTGTATGACGATTGTCAAAGTCCTTCCATGACTGTCCATCAGCGGGATGCCTTAACTTCTCATCTTTTCTGCGTTCTTCATCATGCCACCTCATGCTTTTAGCTATTGCTGAGCACATGAATAGTCTTTGAAGCCTGGGAATTAGGGGAAAGTGTCGCAACGTCTTCACAGGAATATTGTGATATTTTTTTGAAGGCAAAACATTAGCTTCAACTACAGGATGCACAATCCAACACGAAGCGCCACATTCATGACAAGATGTGTCCTTCTCGTACTCTTTCCAATATAGCATGCAATCGTTCGGGTATGCATCAATCTTTTTATAGTCAAG
The DNA here is from genome assembly GCF_000817695.3 of Arachis duranensis. Lineage (NCBI taxonomy): Eukaryota > Viridiplantae > Streptophyta > Magnoliopsida > Fabales > Fabaceae > Arachis > Arachis duranensis. The sequence goes on along the minus strand of NC_029780.3, from coordinate 51,035,110 downwards.
ACCCAAATCTCTCACCATAGTCTTGGCTTTATTGAAAGAAGTAGGAATATTTAAGTTAGGAATAGCTTCTTTTAGCAACTCCAAGAGAGAAGTAAAAGAGGCATTACTACACCCATGTTGACACTTTAACAAGTATAATCGGATGGTGAAAGACAACGTAGAAAACCCGTCGCAACCGGGATACAGTTCTTTGCTAGCCTCTTCAACCAAGTTATAGAATTTCTTTGCATCTTCATTCATACCTTCTTTTATCCCTTCCGCTTGTGCCACATCCCGAAATCTATCGTTCAACAAGGCGTCCATGTCGTCGTACGAGTTAGTCTCACTCTCACTGTCAATCTCATTATTGCTATCGCTATCAACATCCATGCCGACTACGCTTTCCCCATGATGAATCCATCTCGTATAACCATTAACGAATCCAAAGGCAATCAAATGAATATAAATTGTTTGTCTTTTGTGCCACAAGAAATTACAACACTTTGCACAAGGGCATAAGATTTCCTCTCCTTGTGGGTATCCGATGGAGTAAGCAAAGTCTAAGAAGTCATTGACACCGTTACTAAACTCGGCTTTATCTCTCGGTAAACTCATCCAATTTTTCTCTAGGTCTTGGGAAAACCTAATTATTCATATATTATTACTACTATTTAACTAATAACCATGTAAATAATAATGTTTATGCACAGTAAGTATATAAATTCATAAAAAAGGCACATAAAAATATTATTGTTAAAATTAAGAAACAATGAAAAAGACACATAAAAGACATTCAACATGAAAAAAAACTGCACAAAGGTCATAATATACATATGAAAACATACAAGTATAAGTAAGATAAAAAAAAACTTACGGAGTCATGGCTAAACAAATTGCAATCTTCAAGTCCTAGAATGTCCACTAATGTTCTTCAAACTCATCTGAAGTAATCTTTCTGTATAACAGAGGAAAGTATCAAATTTACATTACTCCATGTGGAAAATAGAAAAATCAAACAAAAAATAATAATCGAACAAAAGTCCAAGTCACTGTCCTGCACCAAGTACACACAAACACAAACACAAGCACAAAAGCTTATGCAATTTAAATAATCAAATAAAATATGCTGCTTGCCTTCTAAGCACAGACACACAAAATATAATGTCATTATCAAATACAAAAATAGATTAGTGTCATTATCAAATATCATCCTCTGGTTCAAAAATAGATATTCCTTGTTCCTTTCTCTGCACAAAAAATGTTTCCTAGAATTTATGAATAAAGCCCAAGAGGAATGTCATGAACTTAATTCTGTTTTTGAGCGGCTGAAAAAAAATACAGTGAAAGTGAAGGTGGTGGACACAAATCAAGAACTGGCAATGGTGAGGGTGACATCACCACCCCGAAAACCACCGCATCTGAACTCGCACGCGGTGGTCTTGGTCAGTGCCAACGATGTTGCATAGCTAAATAGAAAAGGTGGCATTGAGGATGAAGAAGCAGCAAATCTAACAATAAGTAGTGGCATTGAGGACGACACCTCCGCAAAGGGAGGGCAGATGCTAGCGGAGTTTAGCGGTGTAGCGATGGTGGAAGGCAAAGCGGCAACGGTGAAAGGTAGTGGTCTATGCCATCGCGTTTCCTCAATCATGGCTAAGCCACGAGAACTCATGGCGGCGGTCTTTCCTTGGGATATTGAAGAGGAGGCTCGAACGATAAAGAAGTAGGTGGGGTTGGCGGGGTCTGACACTAGGATGGTCGGAAGAAGTGGCGACTGACATGCGCTGTGGTGGGTTGGCTGCGAGTTGGACGCAATGGTGGCGCTAGTGGTTCTCTCAGCAGCAGTAAACCCATGGCAGAGAAGGAAGGAGCCAATGGAAAGTAAAAAGGGTGTGGCGCGTGGGGCAAAGGAGTTGGGTCTTTCTGAAGTCTAACATAGAAAGAAGATGGATGTTCCGTTGATTTTAGGTCCAATTTTAAATATTGCAGCCCATTTGGACCAATTTTAATATTGCTGGTTCAAATATATTCTTTTTGTTTTAGATTGATGGATTGATTTTTTTATCAATAGGATTCAGGAAGAATTTTAATAGCAGTGGAATAGAAATAAAATAAAAATTGTTATTTTAATATTAATTTTTTTAAATGTAATTTGCATTTATTTTTTTAGGATTAATAATTTTTTTTCACAACTTTAAAAGCAAGGTTATTTTTTAAGGAAAAGATAATGTTAGGATTAGTATTTGGCCTATAGCTCAATTAAAGAATTATGTTATAAATAAGAATATAACGTAATAATTTGGATATGCATAATGTAATTAGAAACTCTCATTCTTCTCTTGGTCCTAATTCTAGGATATCTATTTTATTATCGCTAGTTTCTATTTAATTCTCTCTATTTCTTGATACAATATTGTATCATTGAATTAGGCCAAATTAATTCTTAGTATTTTAAATCTTTATGTCATCTCTAAATTTTTACTTTTTGTAAAAATAATTTTGTACTTATATTTAAAAAATTGAAAGCAACAATTTTTACTTATTTTTTTATTTTGTTTGAGTATAAATAAATAAATTCAAAATTATTTTTTTATAAAAAATTAGAAAAAAATAAAATCCTAAATATTTTCATATCCTATATATAAATATGTTAATAAGTTAATAAGTTTTTCATTTTTATAATTATTCTTGTCTCTCTAGTCAAGCCGTCTCAGCCACCGAGAGTCACTACATCAGCGCCGCACAACGTCCGTCCACGACACAATCAGAGAAAAAGAATGGCAGAATGGTGCTTCAATAAAAATATGAGAGTAAGTACTCCTCATACTTTATAATCTATCTATGTCAATGTAAGGTGGGATAAAGTTAGACAGCCCATGTTAGGAAAGATCCACGGATTTGGAACTGGGAAGCATATCTCCAATTGGAGAGTGAATCATTCATAATTTTTGTGGATAATTTACCTGGCAATGTTTAGAAAAATGAATTGTTTCATATGTTCAAGTAGACAAGAAGGATAAATGACATCTATTTGGCACATAAGGAGAAGTATGGCCGAATCTATTGACGTTAGGATTTTTGCCAGTAAAGAATATCAAAAAAACAGTCGCGTTGTAGATATAGTCTCTAAACCGACAAAAATCTCTTCGTACAAACGTTTTGGTTGTCACAAGTAACAAACCCCTTTGAAATTGATAACTGAGTATTCAAACCTCGGGTCGTCTTCTCAAGGAATTGCAGGGAGGTATGTTCTTATTATTGGTTATGGAGATTGTAAATTTGGGGTTTTGAGAAATTAGGGAGCAGTATGTTGCATAAGAAGAAATAAAATAAATAAATAACTATTCATAACATGAATGTAGCATAAGCCAAATAGGCAACATATCTAATACAAGCATTGAAGCATCTGAAAGTAAAAAGAGGAATATAAAGTAAAAGAACGTTGAACTTGGGATTGAGAGTCACTCCTAAAACTAAGAGAAATCCTAAATCCTAATCCTAAGAGAGAGGAGAGAACCTCTCTCTCTAAAAACTACATCTAAAACATGAAAAGTGAATTATGAGAGCCTCTTCATGAATGAATGGATTCCCCCACTTTATAGCCTCTAATCTGTGTTTTCTGGGGCGCAAACCGGGTTAAAAACAGCCCAGAAATCGCCCTTAGCGTATTCTGGTACGTACAGGTCGCGAAAAAGTGACGCGGCCGCATGGCTCACGCGGCCGCGCGGGTTGTGTTCCTGCCAGGTCACACGTCCGCGTGACCCACGCGTTCGCATCACTTGGCATTAAGGCAGCTCTGGCAAATTATATAAAAAATTGAAGCCCCGGACGTTAGCTTTTCAACGCAATTGGAGTCGCGTCGTTTGGACCTTTGTAGCTAAAGTTATAGCCGTTCGAGTGCAAAGAGGTCAGGCTGGACAACTTAGCAATTTCTCCAACTTCTTGTATTCCTTCCACTTTTGTATGCTTCGTTTCCATCCTTTGAGCCATTCCTGCCCTGTAATCTCTGAGATCACTTAACAGACATATCAAGGCATCTAATGGTAATAACAGAGGATTAATAATAAGCAAATATAAGATCAAAGAAGCATGTTTTCAATCATAGTACAAAATCAGGAAGGAAATATAAAACTATGCAAATATTATGAATAAGTGGGTAAAGAGTTGATAAAATCCACTCAATTAAGCACAAGATAAACCATAAAATAGTGGTTTATCAACCTCCCCACCCACTCAATTGAGCACAAGATAAACCATAAAATAGTGGTTTATCAACCTCCCCACACTTAAACACTAGTATGTCCTCATGCTAAGCTCAAGAGAAACTATAAAGATGAAGAGGAATGGTAGATTAATATGAAATGCAATCCTATCTATATGAATGCAACTACATGCAGAATGTTTCTACCTACTTGGTTAAAAATAAATAAATCTTTTAAGAACATATATGAACTGGATTTCACTGATTCAAATCATAAAAATGAAGTAAAAGTAAACTTGCAGAAGAAAATAGCTCATGAAGGCCGGGAACAAAGAATCGAGCATCGAACCCTCATTGGAAGTGTATACACTCTAATCATTCAAGTGTTTAAGGTTCGATTCTCTCAATTCTCTACTAACCTTGCTTTCTAAGGCTTGCTCTTCATCTAACAATCAACAAAAATTTAATGCATAAATATACATATCAAGAGGTCTTTTAAGGGTTGTAATGGGGTTAGGGTCAAGGTAGGATTGTATTTGGCCAAGTGGACTAAAAATCTTAATCCTTAATTAACTTAAACTTTTCCACCTAACTTAGACAATCCATGTAATCATAATACAACATCTAACCATCCATTAACTATGTTTTCCACATATTCATACATTCTAATTTCAAGTACAACTCATATGCATTGCTTTCACCCCTCACTTTGGGGCATTTTGTCCCCTTTTATTTGCTTTTTTTCTTTTCTTTTCTTTTCTTTTTCTTTTATTTTTCTCTTTTTTTATATTATTTTCTTTTGTTTTTCTCAATGCATATGATTAAATTATTGAATGCATAAACATGTCCTAAACATTTCTTTCACATTTTCAGAAATTTCTAACATACTCAATTCTCAAACCAAATGTTTCCAAATACAATTTTCCCACACTTAAATCATAAGCACTTTCACTAGTCTAAGCTAACCAAGGATTCAAATTAAGGACATTATTGTTTTTCGCTTAGAGTTGATGATGTGCTAAAATAAAGAACAAATGGGTATAATAGGCTCAAAATTGGTTTGCAAGGGATAATGAAAGGTAAGGCCATATGGGTATGTGAGCTCAGTGAAACAAATGCCTCAATCATGTAAGTGCATGTATACATCAAATAATGGAAATATAGAATTAAGCAAGACAAAGATCACAATCTTAGAGAGAAAAACACACATCAAAAATAAATTATTGGTTGATAAAATGCAACCAATCAAATAGGCTCAAAAATCTTACAGGTTTTGTGTGTTCGAGCTCTAAACCATGTTCCAATATAATATTTCTTCAAACAAGTGTAACAAAAAATTTTATTCAAATTAGTGAAATACTTTAAAAGGTTTCTTGGAAAAGAAAATATTACTTCAACCAAGTGGTAAAATACTATTGAAAATAGCTAGTGCATATAAGGACAAGTGAATGCAAGGTGTTTATTGGCATGCCGGCAAAGGGCATGAGTAGCATAGACCAAGCATCACTTGTAATAAATCACCATGTTTGTATTGACAATTATATTCAATTAATAAAATAGTAAAGGGAGTTTATGAAAAGCAAGCATTGAATAGTCTAAAGTATAATAGAGAAGTGCATAATGCCATATGGGCTTTTTCATAAACACATAGCATGTATGGTAAATAAGCTATTGAAAGTATTAAATTGAACATGCAAGCAACCCTTCAAAAAGTAATATATAATTGTCAAACAATTTCATAATAATTTACAAGAAATAATTTCCCAAGTAAATTTTTAACACCAAAATAACAAATTTAGAAAAGAAAATAAAAATATGCACAAAATAAAAAAAATGCAATGAATGAAAGTATGCAAATAAATTAAATAAAATAGAATGGAAGTGAGAGAAAATAAGAAAGGAAGAAGAATGAAATAAGAAAAGATAAGAAAACAGTCGCGTTGTAGATATAGTCTCTAAACCGACAAAAATCCCTTCATACAAACGTTTTGGTTGTCACAAGTAACAAACCCCTTTGAAATTGATAACCGAGTATTCAAACCTCGGGTCGTCTTCTCAAGGAATTGCAGGGAGGTATGTTCTTATTATTGGTTATGGAGATTGTAAATTTGGGGTTTTGAGAAATTAGGGAGCAGTATGTTGCATAAGAAGAAATAAAATAAATAAATAACTATAAAATAAACTCTTGGCAAGGTATGAAGATTGTAGGTCCTATCCCAGTTATCCTTATCAATTATAATAAGAATTGGATTTTTCTCCCACTTTATTAACCTCTAACTATGAAGGTAAGTTAAGTGGATGAATTAATTCTTGAAGAATTCCAATTCTCAATCAACAATGAGTTTGATAACTCAAGAGTCACCAATTATTTAACCAAGGCCAAAAGGGAGAAAAATATCTAAATTAAATTGAAAGCAATCTTAAACAGAGCAAAGCAATCTTAAATTTGAATTACCTCAAATAATATTAATTAAGAAAATCATAACATGAATGTAGCATAAGCCAAATAGGCAACATATCTAATACAAGCATTGAAGCATCCGAAAGTAAAAAGAGGAATATAAAGTAAAAGAACGTTGAACCTGGGATTGAGAGTCACTCCTAAAACTAAGAAAAATCCTAAATCCTAATCCTAAGAGAGAGGAGAGAACCTCTTTCTCTAAAAACTACATCTAAAACATGAAAAGTGAATTATGAGAGCCTCTTCATGAATGAATGGATTCTCCTACTTTATAGCCTCTAATATGTGTTTTCTACGCCACAAACTGGGTTAAAAATAGTCCAGAAATCACCCCCAGCGTATTCTGGTATGTACAGGTCGCGGAAAAGTGACGCGGCCGCATGGCTCACGCGGCCGCGCGGGTTGTGTTCCTGCCAGGTCACGCGTCCGCGTGACCCACGCGTTCGCGTCGCCTGGTGTTGGGGCAACTATGACAAATTATATATCAAATCGAAGCCCCGGACGTTAGCTTTCCAACGCAATTGGAACCGCATCGTTTGGACCTCTGTAGCTAAAGTTGTAGCCATTTGAGTGCAAAGAGGTCAGGCTGGACAGCTTAGCAATGTCTTGGAACACCATATAAGTGAAGAACTAGAAATTCAGAGGGAACCATTGGAGTTGAGATGGGATGCATTGGTAATGATGCAACATGGGCTATGGGAAGTAGAGCATGACAAGGATAGAAAAGTATTTGCTGTTGAGGATTTGGATGAGTGGCATGAGGGATTTTTGAAAATGCGAATGGATAACCCTTTGGTATATCCGGCAGTTATGGTGAGTGCAGAATCTATGAGATCTAAAACAATCAGTAACGAAGCAATCTCTGAAAGAATAGAGACTTAAGAATATGGGGATAAATGGAAAGAAGGGGTTGATCTGGTATTGAACAAAAGTTCATGTGGAGTTGGGTTGAAGCATATAAAGCCCAATCTATTAGTGGAGTGTGGCGGCGAAGTGGCTGTGTGGTTGATGCTAGGGATCTTGGCTAGTTTTACTAGCCATTTTTTGTATGCTTTAGGTTGGTTTCATGCATTTTCTTAGGAAATAAGCAAGTATTCAGTTGAGAATGTAATCATACCATGATTCAAGCAAACATTGTGAATTTTGAATGATTTTATGAGAATTATGCATGAATTGAATGATAAATTGGATGATGCATGATCCCATGATTAAGAGCAAGACTTTGATGTACTTTGTTTGATTGATTTCCGGTAACAAGAAGCAGAGAAGAGCCACGTTAGTGGCTACGTTAGTGCCACTAACGCGGCCATTAACGTGGAGGAAAAGAGAAGCCCCAACATTAGTGAGAAAGTTAATGGCATTAACTTTGAAGAAGGAGAGCATGGAATATTAGTCGTAAAAGTAAGCACCACTAACGTTAGCGAAGGACAAGAAGACCCATGTTAGCTTCCACGTTAGTTACATTAACGTGGGAACTAACGTGGAAGGAAAGGGAAACGCCAACGTTAGTGGAAAAAATGAGTGCCACTAACGTTTGTGAAGCAAGAAGACCCACGTTAGCTTCCACGTTAGTTACATTAACGTGGAAGGAAAGGGAGATGCCAACGTTAGTGGAAAAGGTTAACGCCACTAACGCTAGCGAAGTAAAGGAAGACCCACGTTAGTTACACTAACGTGGGCAAAAGTCTCACCTGGCAGCCTGACCATGACTTCTTTAAATAAGAATAACTTGAGCCACAAAACTCCAAATGAGGTGATTCCAAAGACATTGAAAAGTAGGATTCCAGAGCTTTCCAAGAATATATGGCACTACATGATGGACACTAAATTTGAGGGAAAAAACCTGCCCCAAAGTGCAAAGATGAATATGGTATCAACCTGTAGTAATGCCAACTGACCACTTCACATTCCAAGAAGTGTAACTCGAGATTTACAGCTCCAAATGATGTGCTTCCAAAAGCGTTGGAAAGTAGACATCCAGAGTTTTCCAACAATATATAATAGTATGGATTGGACATTAATTTTGAGCTCCAGAACCTGGAAATACTAAGCTCCTGATCGCTAGCGTTATCGTGACTCACGTTTTCCAGTAACGCTAGCGACTATGCCAGTGACCTTGTCCACTTCAAATGAGCATAACTTGAGTTACAGAGGTCCAATTGAGGTGATTCTAGTTGCGTTAGAAAGCTGACATTCAAATATTTCCAAAGATATATAATAGTTTATAGTGGGTATAAAATTAGAGAACAAAGAAGAGGCATCTTTTAAGCCCCGAAAACACCAACTAGGTAGCAAGTGTGACGTTAGCCACACTAACTTCAGCACTAATGCCACACTTGTAGCGTTAGTGTGGCTAACAGAAGCAATAAAGCCAAGTCACCGTAGACCTCAATTTGATTCACATCTCTTTCAAGAACCACCCAACCTCAAGGAAGCAAGCCCACAAGTGTTAACCAATCAAAGCCACAAGAAGCATCTAGAATAGGAATTTTTATTTAATTGTAATTTGCTTTTAATTTCATTTTGTAATTTAGGAGAGCCTATATAAAGGCCTTAGTTTGTACATTCAATAGGGGCTGGACTAGAATTCTGGAATTGGGGATTGAAGAGGGGTCTTCGGACTCCCTCCCCTCACACACTTTTCCTTCTCTTTCTTTTCTTTGTACTTTTCATTTATGAATTTGGAAGTTTCAATGTTAGTTTTAATCTTCATCTTTACTTTTCTGAACTTTCTTTCTTTTCTATTTTGGTTAGAGCAATGATCAACTAACTCTTTTCATTGGGTTAGAGAGCTCTATTGTAATTCAAAGGATTAATTGTAGTTCTTATTCTTCTTCTTCTTTCTTTTCTCTTGATTTTACTAGAGAGCTTTTGATCTTCATCCAATTGGTTAGTTGTCTTGGAAAAGAAACTCTCCATAATTGGATTTCCTCTGAGCCTTGGAAAAGGGATGAGGAGATCATGCTAGAAATGCTCTCTCACGTTGGATTAGGTTAGGGGTTGGGCGGATATAGTGACATGTAATCCTCCCAATACTTTGATCTATGAATGTGTGTGGTATAATCAGTGGCCAAACTTCATCTCTTCCCATGAGCAATTAAATCAAGGAATTGGGAAATTGTTCAAGCTTAGAGAGATTAGATTGCCAAGGAATTGGGATCCAATCACTTAAGATTGCCAAGGAGACCAATGAATGCATTGATTGAGGAAGAGATGAGAATGAACTTGATCCGGAAGATTGCAATATCTCTTGATCCCAATGTTCATTTTATTTTTAATTCTTACATTTACTTTTCTTGCCATTTTACTTTTCTGCACTTTATCTCTTTCTTTACTTTTGTGCCATTTACATTTCCTTGTTACTTATCACTCCAATATGATTCGTCTAACTAGGATAATCAATTAACCATTGATTGCTTAATCCGTTAATCCCTGTGGGATTCGACCTCACTCTGTTGTGAGTTTTTACTTGATGACAATTCGGTATACTTGCCGAAGGGAAATTTGTTGAGAGACAAGTTTTCGTGCATCAAGTTTATGGTGCCGTTGCCGGGGATTAATTGTGATTAACAAACTACCGGTTGATTGATTTACTATATTAGACACTTTTCTTTTGTCTTTGTTTTCTTTTGTTTCTTTATTTTCTTTTGCTAACTAACTGTTTGTGATATTGCCTCACTGGGAACTTCCTCATCTGTGACAAGGAGAATTCCAATCTCCTTTATCTTGGTGATTGTTGTTTGATACAGAGTATTTTGAAGAAAAATGGAATATTGATCATCTTTTGGTCAATCAAGTTACATGGGATACTTCTCACCACCACAAAATAATTCATGTTATTATGATAATGGTGGTTGAGAATATCAAGAACATGATATGGGATGCTTCCCAGGGTCACAAAATTGTCCATATTTTGATGACTTTAATCACTACTCAAGCTGTGCCTGGAAAGATCAAAACCAAAGAAATTTCACTTATTCACAGCCCATTCATCAAGAGCCATCATCCTTAAATTATTCAACCTCACCTCCTAGCTTCTCGCATCAAAACCTTTCACCACTTGGATATGCCTCAACACAAAATTCCTTCCCACATCCATATAATTCATCTCACCACTCACACAATTCATTCTATTACACACAAAATTCTTCTCGCAGTCCACAAAACCCATATCATTACCCACAAGAGTCATACCACTCTCAAAACATACAACCACAAAACAACCAATTTCATTCACAAAATAGCCACCCTCAACCTCCAAATTCCAACCCAGTTGCACACCCTCCCCTCGAGGATAAGCTATCAAGGATAGAGAACCTACTGGCAATGCTCTTGGAAGAATCTAAGGACACGAAGACTTTCCAAGAGGAAGTAAAATCTATTATGTAGAACCGGAGGATTGCCATTAATAAGCTTGAGGCACAAGTTGGATATCTATCAAAGAAATTCACTACCCACAATTCTTTCAGTGGTACCATGGCAAACTCAAGGGAGGAATCAGAAGAACAAGAAAAAGAGGTACCCATACCAAGTGAGATTTCTATGAAGAAGGAGGAGGTTATGAGAGTATATAAGCCTAAGGCTCCATACCCACAGAGGTTACTAGTGGTGACAAAGGAACATGCAAACTCACCCCCAAAAGACTCAATGCAACATCATGTAGAAGAAAGGGAGGAAGTCAATCAAGGGAGTCCACACTACGCCAATAAAACAGAGAGTTGCATAAAGGGTGAATTCATTGAACCACCAAGTCAAGAAGCTCTTGATGAAGAGGATGCTCCAACCATCATACAACACCCAAGTACTGAAATTAAGGTGGTGAAGGCAATCAACAAAAATACCAAAAAGAGGATGGTGACCAAGAAAAGAAGGACAATATCTATGAAGAAGAAAAAGTCAACCAAAAGCCATCCCTCCCCTACCCCAACAAGCAAGTCTACTCAAGCTAACAACAAAAGAAAGCTTGCTGGGGAGAGGCACTCAAAACAAGGGGCATTAACTGGCTCCTCTTTCCTCTTGAGGTCATTCCTCTTAACAAACTGGAAGAAGAGGAAGAAAGTCATGAACAACATGTCAAGCCAATGACATTAAAAGATCACTTGTTGGGAGGCAACCCAACCGTAGGTAACATTTCCTTGCTTTGCTTAGTTTACTTTCAATAATTTGGCATATGATTGCATTCTAAGTTTGGTGTTGCCATGCAACAATTTGATTTTCAATCTTCACTGGGTACTTGCAACATTCTAAATTGAGAGTGTCACACTAAGTTTGGTGTTGCCACTTATTTTTCATGCAAGGTACCAAGCACACCACTCATTAATGCAATCAAAATGTCTCTGTTTGTATCTCTTGTGCCTTTATTGTATCCTTAATCTTGTTTGCTGAAACACATGCATACTCACACTTCATTCTAAGATATTCATGATCCATCATAGACCCCATCACCACTGTTTTAATTGTTGCTTGAGTATAAGCAAGCATTCTAAGTTTGGTGTGGGAAGGGGAAGAATAGGAGGAAAATGGCAACAACAATGAAGATGAACTACAAGGTGGTAAAGTTCCTTTTTCTTCTTACTTATTTCCAGCACTTTAAATTGCATGATTGTCTTATATTTCCTTTGTATGCATGTGTGATTACTCCTTGTGAATAAGCATAATTTGATATTTAATTTGTAACATGTTGCTATGATATCATAATTATCATCTTGAGTTTTACTTGCACCCAATATCTTTAAGAATGCAACAAAGAAATCATTCTTTTGAAAGGAAAATGTTGAAAAATTTTATAAATCATGGGGCAAGCAAAAGATTAAGAGGAGTGGAGGTTGTGATTGTATGATTGTGTATTGAGGTTGCATGTTTGTGAAAACTTGCATGGGAGCTCATAGACAGGAAATGAAGTTTAGAGAAGTATTATGGAATTTTTCAAACATCTATTGATCCAAGAAGCAGTAACAAAAGAAAACAAAAGAAAAAGAAAAACAAAGAACAAGCCCAAGGCTCTGAGCATCAATTATTAGGAAGAAAAAAAAAGAAACAAGAACTCAAAGAGTTATTGTCCTAGCTAAATGCTTGTGGTAGATTTGTATCAAAGAAAGAGGCTTGAGCAAGTAAATCCTAAGGGGTGCTTCAACACCTAATACCTTGGACCAACTGGTTTGGGAGTATTGATTGAAAGCTTATCTTAAAAAGCCGCTTTGATACATGACACCTAGAGTCGAGGCCAAATCCCAAAAGAAAGAAAAATGCTAGAGAATAAGTGTTGTTTCAAGGTGACAATCTATAAAGAGACTTCCATAATAATATTTGAATGAAAGTCCTAAGATCTAAGACTTCCAAAATGTGAGGACTAATGAGCACTGGAATCCTTGCATAAGCATACAAATTAGAGTTCACCACACTGTCACTTATTCACTTCACCCACTAAGGCATCATAAGCAATTCTTCAATACATTCCAATTAAGAGAATTCTTTGTGCATAGTTTTTTTCTTGCTTGGGGACAAGCAAGATTTAAGTTTGGTGTTGTGATGCCAGGGCATCTTGGCTAGTTTTACTAGCCATTTTTTTGTATGCTTTAGGTTGGTTTCATGCATTTTCTTAGGAAATAAGCAAGTATTTAGTTGAAAATGCAATCATACCATGATTCAAGCAAACATTATGAATTTTGAATGATTTCATGAGAATTATGCATGAATTGAATGATAAATTGGATGATGCATGATCCCATGATTAAGAGCAAGACTTTGATGCACTTTGTTTGATTGATTTCAGGTAACAAGAAGCAGAGAAGAGCCACGTTAGTGTCTACGTTAGTACTACTAACATGGCCGTTAACGTGGAGAAAAAGAGAAGCCCTAACAATAGTGAGAAAGTTAATGGCATTAACTTTGAAGAAGGAGAGCATGGAACGTTAGTGGTAAAAGTAAGCACCACTAACGTTAGCGAAGGATAAGAAGACCCACGTTAGCTTCCACGTTAGTTACATTAACGTGGGAACTAACGTGGAAGGAAAGGGAGACGCCAACATTAGTGGAAAAGGTGAACGCCACTAACGCTAGCGAAGCAAAGGAAGACCCACGTTAATGGCCACGTTAGTTACACTAACGTGGACACTAATGTGGGCAAAAGTCTCACATGGCAGCCTGACCATGCCTTCTTCAAACAAGAATAACTTGAGCCACAAAACTCCAAATGAGGTGATTCCAAAGACATTGAAAATTAGGATTCCATAGCTTTCCAAACATATATGGTACTATATGGTGGACACTAAATTTGAGGGAGAAAACATGCCCCAAAAGTGCAAAGATGAACATGGTATCAACCTGTAGTAAGGCCAACTGACCTCTTCACCTTCCAAGAAGTGTAACTCGAGCTGTAGAGCTCCAAATGATGCGCTTCCAAAAGCGTTGGAAAGTAGACATCTAGAGCTTTCCAACAATATATAATAGTATAGAGTGAATATTAAGTTTGAGCTCCAGAACCTGGCAATACTAAGCTCCTTATCGCTAGCATTATCGTGACTCACGTTTTCCAGTAACGCTAGCGACTATGCCAGTGAGCTTGTCTACTTCAAAGGAGCATAACTTGAGTTACAGAGGTCTAATTGAGGTGATTCCAGTTGCGTTAGAAAGCTGACATTCATAGTTTTCCAAAGATATATAATAGTTTATAGTGGGCATGAAATTGGAGAACAAACAAGAGGCATATTTTAAGCCCCAAAAACACCAACTGGGTAGCAAGTGTGACGTTAGCCACACTAACTTCAGCACTAACGCCACACTTGTAGCGTTAGTGTGGCTAACGGAAGCAATAAAGCCAAGTCACCCTGGACCTCAATTTGATTCACTTCTCTTTCAAGGACCACCCAACCTTAAGGAAACAAGCCCACAAGTGTAAACCAATCAAGGCCACAAGAAGCATCTAGAATAGGAATTTTCATTTAATTGTAATTTACTTTTAATTTCATTTTGTAATTTAGGAGAGCCTATATAAAGGCCTTAGTTTGTACATTCAAAAGGGGCTGGACTGGAATTCTGGAATTGGAGATTGAAGAGGGGTCTTCAGACTCCCTTCCCTCACACACTTTTTCTTCTCTTTCTTTTCTTTGTACTTTTCATTTATGAATTTGGAAGTTTCAATGTTAGTTTTAATCTTCATCTTTACTTTTCTGCACTTTCTTTCTTTTCTATTTTGGGTAGAGCAATGATCAACTAACTCTTTTCATTGGGTTAGAGAGCTCTATTGTGATTCAAAGGATCAATTGTAGTTTTTATTCTTCTTCTTTCTTTTCTCTTGATTTTACTAGAGAGCTTTCGATCTTAATTCAATTGGTTAGTTGTCTTGGAAAAGAAACTCTCTATAATTGGATTTCCTCTGAGCCTTGGAAAAGGGATGAGGAGATCATGCTAGAAATGCTCTCTCACATTGGATTAGGCTGGGGGTTGGGCGGATATAGTGACATGTAATCCTCCCAATACTTTGATCTATGAATGTGTGTGGTATAATCAGTGACCAAACTTCATCTCTTCCCATAAACAATTAAATCAAGGAATTGGGAAATTGTTCAAGCTTAGAGAGATTGGATTGCCAAGGAATTGGGATTCAATCACTTAAGATTGCCAAGGAGATCAATGAATGCATTGATTTAGGAAGAGATGAGAATGAACTTGATCCGGAAGATTGCAATATCTCTTGATCCCAATCTTCCTTTTATTTTTAGTTCTTACATTTACTTTTCTTGTCATTTACTTTTCTGCACTTTATTGCATTTCTTCACTTTTATGCCATTTACATTTCCTTGTTACTTATCACTCCTTAATGATTCGTCTAACTAGAATAATCAATTAACCATTGATTGTTTAATCCATTAATCCATGTGGATTCGACCTCACTCATTGTGAGTTTTTACTTGACAATAATTTGGTATACTTGCCGAACGGAAATTTGTTGAGAGACAAGTTTTCATGCATCAGTGGTGCGACGGAGAGTACGTTATTGTGCATTTTAAAAGGGCCTCCTTCTGGTTGCTGCGGGTGACGGTGAAGAGAGGGTTGTGGCTAGTCATAAAATTACAAAAAGTTGAGTGATATTTGATCTTTTGAGTTGTTGATGACTTTTGTCGAAGATGATTAAAAATTAGTTTATTTTATCTATTTAATACTTTTCTGTTGAGACGTTGATATTTCACCTTATTGTGTTGAGCTTTTTATTTCAAAAAAAAATTTTTAATTTTTAATAAAACAACCTATTCATTTGTCAAACGATAAATAAAATTTAATTATTCACATTTTAAATAAAATTATATAAAATTAAATATTAAAAATATTTTTTAAAAAAATCATAAATACTAAGGTAAAAGATATATATTTTACCTTTCATTATATTACATTTGCTGTAGCGGTCTCTTTTCCTAGTCAGTGAATATCGATAACATTTTTTAATTGCCTCAGAATGGTTATATTTCGTGAGAAATTTAAGTAATCATATAAAAAAGAGAAAAAGTAAATCATATTTAGATAAGAAGAGTATTAAACAACAAATTTTATAATTTATAATCATCAGTTAGCTATTATTAATATTTTTAATAGTATGAGATTATATTTAATAATATAAAATTATTTTTTTAAATTAAATACGGACCAAATTTTAATAAAATTACTGACTTCATAAATTTTCTATTTAACTATTTTAAATTTGAGCATACGTTCTGTCCCTCCATTGTTTAATTGGAATGACTTGGAAAGTCCCAAAGTTCCAGTGCATCCCAGCTAAACCTTGTCAAAGGCGTAAATCAAGGTAGCCATGCATGAACCACTCATCTCTCTCCCAAAGGCCATGGCAAGCATTTGACATTCACGTCGAGAAATGTTTTCTATTTTTTGTTGTATATTTCTTTAGTCAAATTTTAAAACATTTTTATATAAATAATAAATTTAATTTGATATACTGTCAATATGAAATAATTTATTTTTTATATTAAATATGTGAATAATTATAAAAAATAGATATATTTAAATATATATTATAAATATTTTTATATTATTAGTATATTAAAAATTAAATTTCCCAAAGAAAAAGAAATAAAACAAAAAAAGGTGTAATTATAAATGTTTTTAGAGCACATATTAAATATATTAAATGTGCTGTAAAAGTATACGAAAATGTCTCATATACATAAAGCTATGTGTTAGAATTTAATATATAAGATCAAAATGAATTTAAATAGGGAAAGTACGAGGAACTAATGGAATATTTATACAACGTGTATAATTGAGGTTTATGGAGTATTAGAGATATAATCATTAGTGTTACTTTTTCTCATCAGCTAAAACTTTTGGGATGAGTGGTATCATGACATGGTATTAGAGCACTAGATCTGAAAAGTCAAGAGTTTGATCCTTAAACTCCAAAATTAGTTTAATTTTTCGGGAAGATGTTTATTATCCCTAGTACTCGAATGGTTATTCTAGATAGTATAAAAGATGTTCATTTTGTAACTCAATAACCCATTGTACACATTATACAAATAATCCATTGTCTCTCTAGCGGATCCGTTTAAATAATATATTTCATTTATGATTATGGTATTGGTTATGGTTATTGTTATTGAAAACTGAAATGCCTGCTGTTTTCTCTCCTTGTCTCTTTGTCCCTGTTTTCCCTTTATAATGCCAAAGAAGGCTCGTATATGCTCATCATCAAAAGAATCAAATTACTAAACTTTTGCCAACATTTCACTCAAAAAGGGTTAACCATCCTCCAAAATAAACCCATAAGCACTTTGGACAGATAATATTAGCCAAAGTCCAAAATTCAACAACTTGGCAACATTCAAAGCTGCAATTTTTCCACAGCAAATAATGGCAAGAAGAACACACTCCTGAACTCTCAAACATTAATCACATGGTATGAGAAACGCAAACAATCACACACAAGAAAAAGACATAGACCAGTAACAAGTATCAAACAAAAAACATGATCCCTGCTTGTTTCGGCCAACCCAACACACCATCAAGCTCAGGTATTTCCCAACAGTTACAAAACGTTGTAACACGCATATACCAAACACAACTTTGCAATAACAACAATAACACAACGTGCCTCACTCTAAGCTGGTCAAGAACACTTTTTTCTCATTCTTTAACCATTTATGCACCACAGACATTCTCCATAACCATACCTCTAAGGCCACCAACTTTCCCATTCTTCAGAACAAGACCAGGATCGAAATCCATCTACCTCGCCGGGCGGAAACAGAAGCCATCACAGAAGATCAAGATTTACTGGGATTTCTCCAATGCAAGATTCTTCCAGAACCATGCTGAGCCAGAGTCATGCTTCTACCTAGCAATATGGTGCAATGGAAGGCTTGAATTATTTCTTGGTGATCTCATTCAGAATCAACAAGCGCCCTGTGATCAGGTTCTGCTTTCCAGAAGAGAGCATGTGTTTGGAACAATGAGTTATGTGTCAAGGGGTGTGTTCTTGGGTTCTAAACATGAGATAGAGATTGAGTGCATCAATAATGGAGGGGTGTTAAGAGTGAAAGTGGACGGTGAAGTTTGCTTGGTTGTGAAGAGGCTTGCATGGAAGTTCAGAGGGAATGAGAAGATCTTCATTGATGGGGTAGAAGTTGAGTTCTATTGGGATGTGCTGCGTTGGGTGGTTAATAATAGCAATGGTGGAAATGGGAATAAACATGGCCATGGTGTGTTTGTGTTTCAAGTTGGTGATGGTGCTGTATGGCCTGAAATGGTGGGTCCAGAGAAAAGGTTGATGAGGAAGAGCTTGCCCGGAAGCACTACGGTGGGGGCACCGTCGGTGCTGCCATTGCTGTCGCCTGCGTCGAGTTCAGGAGTGTTGCAGTGGGCAGAGGAGAGTAGTGATGGAGGGCGGAGCTCATGTTCTTCATCAACAAGGTCTTGTGGTGGTAATGGTAATGGTGGTGGGTTCTCTTTGTTGCTCTATGCTTGGAGAATAGAATAAAATTTGAAATTTGGAACTTTAGTTGAATGTGAACTGTGATTAGTGAGTTTGAACTTCTCATGTATTATTTCAATGAATGAAACAAGTTTCCATGGGATTTTGAGCTTTTATGTATTCACATTAGAGTGCAATTCACTGTTGATATTGAATATGTACATTCAAATCTCTATATATTGCAGATTCATTTTTATCTTCTTAATCTGTTTCTGTTCCTTGTTATATATGTTGCTTTTGAAAATCTTTTGACATCTTTTAAAGAAATATATTTGGATATGACAGACCAAAATTTCAAACCAACATATGAAAATATTCATTTCTTGAACCAAAACAGCATAGTAGAACTTCATGGCTCTGTGTTTTATGGGACAACTTTCAATTTGTATACTTTAGAATATAATGGAATGGAAAAACTCAACTATCTAACACCTGTAATTTTCTTCCCCTCAAAGTTAGATACAACAAAACAAGATAAGAATAAATAGCATCAAATCTTGATCATTCTACCTTTTCCAATGAAATTAAACATATATTCCATATCATATCATTTCATTTCATTCTACTATTCTATTCATCATTAAATATCCAATCATAATTTATGATAACATGTACATTATAATTAATGATAATGAGTTTCATAATACCGTTCTAGCTATTGTCCAACGAGAATATTACACATGGTTGATGAATTTTGAGGGGGAGCTAAAATCACAATATTCTTGGGTTTAAGGATTGACTTTGACTCGTGAGAAATCCTAATTTCAAAAGTCACATTCACTAATCATGATTCACAAGGCTTTAAAGTCCAAACCAGAAGCCAGAAGACTGTTCACACTATGTAAAGTGAAAATATAAAACAAGCAGCACTACCATTCCCACCTTGGTTTCTCATATTCAATAATATAGCATAGCACTGTCATAGACTCATAGACCCCACTTCAGACTTTATCATCATAGAGAATGAAGGATACAGGTAGAAAAGGTACCCCTAACTTTCCTATAAAACATGCGAATGGTCGAGATTCTCAACAAATTAACTTTCCATTTTAACATTAAAGCAGCAGCAGGTCTTAGAATTTTAAGAATAAATAAATAAAAACATATATGAAAGGTTTTGGGTGAACAAAATTACATACCAACTATTTGTAAATATAAAGGTACATCTCAGAGACTGTTTTTATAGACAAAAATGTCATGCTATTACTAAGAGTTTGATATTCGTATCTTTGGTGTGCATTTTTGTCCATCGAGAGGTATATTTGATATTTACGAACAATATATATATCAGATGTTTATTTTACTAGGTGTACGAATGGTTATTTTAATATTAAAATTTAGATGATTAATTTAGTGGTGTAATATATTTTTATTTGATTGGTAGTTATTCATATTGTTCGAGATGATCATTTTTACCTAGCACTCCGTGGATGGATAGGAACTAGAGCAGCAATCATAGAGATTATAGTCTCAAACTATGTGTTTTCCGTACTATAACTGAATTCAAATGATCCAACTTTTCACACGACTTATGTCTTTCGCGGAATTCTTGTTGTTATCTGGATAATTTGGTAAAAAAGTAAACCAAAAAGACTTCATAATTCATAAGGACACATGGTGGTCTACCAATGCAGCTACCCTCTAGAGATGAGAAGGATGGCACCAAAATATGATAAGACCAACGAAAATTTACACAAAGCTTCAAGACGTATGCTACAGTTACACACGCTCTTTTAGGCTTAATTCTCCCAAACTAGGGTTAATGGCAAATTCTTTATAGGACGCAATTTGAGTGGACAGTTAAGTAGTACTTATACCAGTGATAGTTTATAAAATGGCATCTCTATACTTTTTTCCATATAAGAAGTATATATAAGGAGATGAATCAAAATTATTATATTATGGGTAAAGTATATTTTTTGTGGTTGAAGTTTGTCAAAAATTTTAAAAATATTTTTAAGTTTTATTTTATTTCAAAAGTTTTTTATTTGCATTAAATATACTTTTGATGGCTAAATTTTCAAAAAATTTAAGATTAATCCAATAATAATACATGACAACTATCTTTAGTTTGCTTATGTTGATTATTGTTTTTGTAAAATTATCGCTGAATTGGTTCTAAGTCTTTTGAAAAATTAGTCATCAATGATATATTTGATACAGATCGAAAATTCTTATGGCAAAATTGAAGTAAAATAAAATTTAAAAGTATTTTTAAAATATTTAACAAATTTTAAGGACAAAAAAAATAAACTTTACTCTTTTATTATTTATAGACATTTAATCCTAAATCAATAGATGCAATTTTACAAATAAGTGTGCCTTCTAATTATGAAACTTTTTTCAAACATGTCTTCCATTAACTTTTTAAAATCTATTCCACATCCTTAGGTTTGGCCTACCATGCTTAAGGGGTCCTACTGCTTCTAAAAACATTGTTCACTTAATCTTTAACATAGATTAAGGCAATCTTAAAATGAAAGCAAAAGCAAAATAATAATGACAGATTACAGGGGGGTCATGGTGCCGGTAAATTGGTGTATAGGCCATCTCGGTCCAGTTTAGAATTGACCTCTATTTTAAATCCCGCTTCCTTGTTAGCTGGGAACCCCGATCAATAGCAAGAGTGCTGTGGCACTTCTTAATGACTTTCCTGTTGAGCATAACTTTTGGAGGATTTGAGATGGATTTGCTCTAGAATTACCAAAAAGAGAAAAGTTTGTTGTATGAAGAAAAAAGTTTTAGTAGATATAAATAACTAAAGTTAATCTTAAAATTAATTCATTGGATTATTTGATACCTGTTACGGTAGGTAATCGGAGATTAATGGGCTAGACTTTTTAGGATGACCTAAATGTCTGTAGGAGATAGTCTCCGACTTTGTATGCGTTCGAGAGTCGCCGTCCGACTTGTGTGTATGAAGGAATGGGAGGTGATACCTGCGGAACTTAGAGATACCTAAGGGGTATCAGTGTATTTATAGTGGTGAACCAATAACTACTGTTGGAGTAGTTCCACCTTTTAAGGAGGATAACTGTCCCTTTATCTTAGGAAAGTTGAGATATGGCTTCTGGAAGTGGGTTGAGAGATTTTAGGGGCAGTTACTTATTTGAATAAGTGTTATTTGCCAGTTATCTTTCAAGCCCAACTTCTTGGAAGCAAAGTATGCGTAGAGTTCGACCTCTTTGAAGGAGGTCGGTTGTCAGCGAAGGCCAATCTTTGGATTGGGCCTTCTTAGATTATTTGGACTTGGGCCTTAATGTTTGGGCCAGGGTATGAATAGTACCCCTACTCGAGTCCGATCTCTTTTACTTACGAGTTGGGCTCGAGTATTTGAACTCGGGCTCATAGCCGACATGATGTAGAAATCGACGTGATTTTGGAAACCGACGTGATTTGAATTTTCAACAGCCGCGTCTAATCAAACGTTGCGTCTGTTATGGGTTTTGTATTTGCACGTGGGGGCAGTTACATTGGTAACGGCGCGTTTCTTTAATGATTGCGATGATTTACCCCTATGCCCCTGGCGTATTTATAAATACTTTTTCCTCTCGTTTCTTCATCTTCTTTTGTTTTCTGACAACTCTTTACTCAGAATCCTTATTTTCTCAAAGAGAAAAGCTTTTTTGCCTTCCTTCTGTGACAGCTGCTGCCTCTGCTCCTCTTCGCACTTATTAACAAAGGTTAGTCTCTATCCTTCTCCTTTTATCATTTACGTTTGATATCTTTTGCCTGTTTGGGGGAGGTTTTGCATGCTATTGGTGAGTCCGTTGGTCTGGCTATTTGAGAGAGGCTGTTTCGTCTTTTAGAGGTTCTGTGTGTGATCTTTTTCCATTTTTCATTGTAGGTTTTTGTCGCTTTTTCTCCTATTTTTTTTTTACTGAGAAAGATGACTTCTCACGTTTCTGAGTGGGTAGATGTTACTGTTCTTGGGGAGGAACCCCTAGTAGACACAGACTATATCACCGACCTCCGCACCCACCATAGAATCTGTGGCTCTGATGATGATGAGCCTAAGTATGAGTTGATTTCCCCAGGTCTAAAGATCGGGTTTGTTTTGGGAGGGCTGCCGATGCTGATCCTCATTTCTTTTTTATGTACGAGAGTCTCTTCACCCGTCTGGGGGTTTTTCTGTCTTTTTCTGATTTTGAGATAGAAGTTTTGAACCATTGCCGAGTTGCTCCCACCCAGCTCCACCCCAATTCTTAGGGTTTTATGAAAATTTACCAGCTTGTTAGTTGAGAGCTAGATTTTCCGACCTCTTCGAAGATCTTCTCCTATCTCTTTCATATGATCAAGCCCTTTAGTGGGCAAAATAATAAGCAACAGTGGATCTCTTTCTGAGCTATTCAAGGTCGGAAAGTTTTTTCTATCTTTGATGAGTCTTTTCATGATTTTAGAAACTTTTTCTTCAAAATTCAAGCCATAGAGAGTCACCATCCCTTTTTTTGGACGAAAATTCTTCTCTCCGCTTTTCTCTTTACTGGTTGGAGGCCTCTCTTGTGGAAAAATATGGCTTGCATGACTTGGACGAGGTTGAGGAGGCTGTTGTGGGGTTCTTCCGAGAAGTTTGGGGAATGGCCTCTAATCTGGATACGAGAAAGTTTCTTCAGGGGTCTTTGAGCTTTGTGCGGACCCAATTAGGTAACTTTGTTGTTTGATTTTGATGACTTTTGACTTGCAATCTTCCGACTTGCTATTTTCTGACTTATGATCTAACTCTATTTTTTCTTTGCAGAGATGGTGAAGAAAAGTTCCAGCTTCTCCTACCAGAAGGTCCAGGATGCTAAGAGGAGGTCTCGAGCTCGGGTTGATGCTGCGAGAGCTGCATGCGCTCTTCTTCCTCCTCCTCCTCCTCCTCCTCGTGATTTGGGGACCTCTTCTCATCCCATTTTGGTATCCTCCTCTTCTGCTTCTTCTCTTCCTCCTCCCATCCCTCCGGCCCGATCTTCCCCTGAACCCGAGAAGAAGAAGCGCAAGACTTCAGATTCTGGCTCTTCTTTTTCTGGGGAGGCTAATTCTGATGGTCCCAAATTTGTTCAGAATCACATCTTCCCCTGTACTCGAATTAATATGGATGATGATTCCATTCGAAACCATCTTAATTTCATGGTTCAGGGGAGTGTTCGGACTGCTGGGGTGTGCACAAAACTTCTTGATATTTTGGACAAGACTCCCTTAACTCTTTGGGTTCTACCAAAAAGGTTGAGGAGTTAGAGGGGAGGATTTTTCTTTATCAAGAGGAAGAGAAGAGGCTCTAGGAGGAAGTTACTGGTTTGAAGGAAGAGAGGTCCCGACTTCAAGAGAGGGAGAAAAAGTTGATGGTCCAGTGTGCCATGGTAGAGAGCCTGAAGGAGAAGGCGAAGCAGAATTACGTGAGGGTCTTTACTGAGAAAATTGACCTTCAGCGGGAGTTGGAGAAAGGTCAGGAGGCTTATTAGGATCTGCAGGACTCCGTGGCAGAGAGCTCAGAGGAGGCCTAGAGGATCTTTAAGGAACAGGTCGGAGTTATTGCTCCTAGCCTGGACCTTTCTCCTCTTGATCTTGATAAGATTGTCGTAAATGGAGCTATTGTTTTTCCTCCTCGACCTGAGATGGATTCTGAGCTGAAGACCCGTGGCCAAAGAATTGTCGAATCTCCTTCTCGCGAGGATCAACAAGAGGGATCTCAGCCGACATCTTCAGACGTTCCGACTCCCGTTGCTTAAGAGACTACTCCATCCTCTCTTCCTGATGGTGATTCCAATCCTTCTTCTACTTGATTTGAGCTATTTGAGGCCCGACTTATGGGCCCCTTTTCTGAACAATCTTTATTATTTTTGTTTTGTGGTGGTTTGTTTGTTGACTTTTCTAGCCTTTTATGGCCGTTAACAAAAAATGCGTTTAATTTCTACCCCGTTTTTGGATTAGGGCTTTAAGATTGATTTGGCGTGTTCATGATTTCTGCAACTTTTCATTAGATTTTTCCTAAAATAAAACTCCTTTTGATCTTTTCGATTTTGAAAAAGCCTTCTTATCTGGGCAGGCTGTGCCTTGTTTAAGTTGTTTTTGGATTTTCAAAGACTTAAGACAGCTTCTAGCTTTGTTTTTTATGGGTTTTCTCTTATCTCTTTTTGGTATTTCTTATGGATTCGAATTTTCTTATTTGAATCATTCCTAACTTAGGTTATTTTCGCGATGCATTTCAATTATTCTTGGTTTTACTGACTTGTTAGTCGATATATTTCTGAGTTATCATGATCTGCTTTTATAACCTATTTACACCGACTTGTACCTCGTCGTTTTATCCTGACGACCACTTAGGTCGGTCATGGGATTTTCACGTTTTGTCGAGCTTAAGTTTGGTGCATTTTGTAAAAAAATATGGTGATAACTTAATGGAATTTACAAAGAGATGTAGAAAAAGATCTTTATTTATTGGGCAAAGGTAGTTTTTGCTACTAAGGGGTTAAAAATTATTGCCCCTTAGTCTCCACTTTGATGCCTTGTTAAAACCCCCTTCAAGAAAAAACCCTTTCTTTGAGAAAAAATCATGAAGTCAGGAAAAAGAGTACACCAGGGAGTGGAGTTTACTTTTAACTATAGTACCTTTTCATGTTACAAGCATGCCACAACCTAGGTAATTCGGTACCATTCAAGTCGGTCACCTTGTAGTAGCCTTTTCCTAAGACCTCACTAATTTTGTATGGTCCTTTCCAGTTAGTAGCAAGCTTTCCTTCCCCAGACATGTTAACTCAAATGTCATTTCTGATTAAGACCAAATCGTCTGGAGTAAAGCTTCTTCGAATGACTTTCTTGTGTATCTGTTCGTCATCCTTTGTTTCAACACTGCTTCTCTTATCTGGGCGTGTTCTCGAATTTCAGGGAGTAGCTCAAGTTCTTCTTTGTGCCCCTGTACGTTTCCAATCTCGTCGTAGAAGCTCACTGATGACCAGGATTCACTACCCCTTTCAAAAATTATTGAATTAATTCTTTTGGCAAGCGCACCAAAATTATCGCCAAGTAATAACCCACAGTGGAGTGGGATCGTATCCACAGAGATTAGCAAATCCAAGCAGTTTTAATTGATTGATGAATTAGTTAAATAGATCAATAAGGTTGTGAAGTGCAAAATTGTAAATGATGACTTAAATGTAAATGACTAGAATATAAAGAAAAGTGATAAAGTGCAGAAATGGAAATTGCAGAATGTAAAGTGCTGAATCATAAATGACTTGAATGTAAATGGGAGTGGGAAATTACTGAATGCAAAATTAAGCTGTAAAGAAATGGATAGATAAGAATGGGGAAATTCATTGAGATTGGGAGATGATGTCTCTTTGGATCAAATCTAGCTTATATCCTCTTCAATCATGCAACTCATTGACCTCTTGGCAATCATGATTGATTGAGCCCCAATCCCTTGGTGACTCAATCTCTCAGATCTTAATCAATAGCCAATTCCTTGGTCTAATTGCTCATGAAGAGAGATATGCTTGGTCCCTGATTATACCACACACCCTCATAGGTCCAGGTAGAGGGGGGATTATATGTCACATATCCCATCACCAAAACCCAGATTCTACTCAAGTGTGAGAAGGAATTTCAAGCATGGTTTCATGTTTCCTTTCCCAAGGTTCCCATGAAACCCAATTGTATTCAATCTCTTTTCCAAGATAATTGAACACTACGCATTAAGAACGAAATTCCTTCTAGCAAATCAAGAGAAGATGAAGAGAAGAAGAATTTCACTATTATCAATCCATCAAGTACAACAGAGCTCCCTCTCTCAATGAGAGGGAAGTTAGCTACTCATAACTTGAAAAGTACTCAAAAGTGGAGTGTAAAAGTGGATCTAGAACTAACTGCTTAACCCCTCTTCAGTACTCCTTAGGGGTATTTATACTACTCCTAGTAAAAATAAAAAAATTACAAAAGTGAAAAAGGGAAAATTACATTTTGGAGGGAAAGAAAACACTCAACAAGCGTGACTTCTTAGCTGGCGTGTGGCTGGCACTCTACCGGCGTGTCACATGCCCTTCAAACTAGCTTGGCGTGCCACGCTCAATCCTTCAAGTGGCACGCTCGTCTCTCTATCAACCTTGGCATGCCACGCCTTCGAACTCAAGTGGCACGCCATAGTGGAAGTCTTGTGTTAGCGTGCCATGCCTTCGAGCTCAAGTGGCACGCCCTTTGCTTTTATCCACTTTCCTTTGCCTCTGAAAACTTGGACTGGCATGGCACGCCCAGGGTCTGGCGTGCCACGCCCTTGTTGTGTGCTTGGCTAAGCTCCCCTGGAAAGTTGCACTAGCGTGGCACGCCCAGGGTCTGGCATGCCACACTCCTTTGTGAGTGAATAGTTCCTCTGTTTGGCGTGCCACACCACGAACTCAAGTGGTACGCCCCAATGCTTCTTTGCCCTCTGCATGACACTAGCGTGCCATGCCTGGTTGCTTAAGTGGCATGCCTAAGTGAAGAATAGTGAATGGCGTGCCACGCCTTCAATACCAAGTGGCACGCCCCATGTAATTGGCCTCTTCCATCCTCTCTGGAAACTTATACCAGCGTGCCACGCCTAAAGGTTGGCGTGCCACGCCCATGATCTTGTCTTGTTCCAGTAGTTGGCGTGCCTTGCCTCGGGCTTCAAGTGGCACGCCATGGTGACATGCTCGGATTGGCGTGCCACGTCTTCGACACCAAGTGGCATGCCCAGTCCTTGCTCATGTTATCTTGTGCATTGGGGTGCCACGCCTGGTTGCTCAAGTGGCACGCCTAAGTGAGGTTGAGAGGTTGGCGTGCCACGCCTTCGACTTCAAGTGGCACGCCTAGTCTTCAATTGCCTTCAGCCCCTTCTCTGGATCATTGTACCAGCGTGCCACGCCATGTTGCTCAAGTGGCATGCCCATGTATTTGTGCACTCTTCAAGCTTGGCGTGTCACGCCTGGGTCTTCAAGTGGCATGCCAAAGTTACTTTTTGGAGCTGGCATGCCACGCCTTCGACACCAAGTGGCACGCCGTAGTGGAGGTTCTTCTTGAGATGGTGAGTTAGCGTGCCACGCCCCTTTGCTCAAGTGGCACGCCCATAGTAATTGATGGGTCAGGCGAGCCACGCCCAACCTGGCGTGCCACGCCCCTTTTGTGTTCTCCATTTTGCTTTCTGGAATTTTGTACTAGCGTGCCACGCCCAGTCCCTGGCGTGCCACGCCCACATGCATGCTTGGATTTCCCTTTTGGAATTTAGTACTGGCGTGCCACGCTTAGCTCCTGGCGTGCCACGCCAGTGCATTTTTGTGGCATTTGCTCCCAAGTGGGATGCCAGTTTCACATGCTCAGCTTCTTGTTTGTCTTATTCCCATTTCTGATGCCCTTTTTCACATGAAATTCAGCACAACTCATCTCAAAGTAGTGTACCATAATATTCATCAAATAATGCATGAATTGTACTGATCAAATGAGATTTGTGCTCCTTTATGGCCTTCTTTATGCAAGAAAGAAGGGTAGATGATGTAAGTCATCACAACACCAAACTTAAGCTTTGCTTGTCCCAAGCAAATTAATGTGAGTAAACCTTTATATCTTAAGGCCTTGGCTTCGAATGATTGCAATACAACTAAGAGAAAATCTAAGTGCCTAACACATGTATGAATGTTTTAATTGTCATGGAAAGCTCTTGGATCCTTGAGGGTTCCCTCAGGTATAGGCTTTAGGGGTCCTTTCTATTGATTGTCACCTTGAAGTAGTTAAGGTTATTTTGTTTTCTTGACCATGACTCTAAGTGTTTTGTCTCAAGACAACCCTTTAATTAGGCTTTCAATTAGCACTCCCAAACCAGTTGGTTTTAGGGTACTGGGTGTTGAGACACCCCTAAGAATTTACTTGCCCAGGTCTCTTCTTGACACATCTTCACCACAAGCATCTACTAAGATCCTTAATTCATTTTGAGCTTATTAATGTGTCTTTTTTTATCCCAGTAGTTGATGCTCAGAGCCTTGGTCTTTATTGCTTATTACCTCTTGGTTCTATGGCTATTCAAGGAACACCCTTTAGTCTTCCCTTGTTATACTTTCTAGGACTAGTTGCTCCCCATGACTCAATTTCTTTTTAGTTCATCCAAGGTTCTACACATAGTTTCTTGTTTCTTAGTTTGTTTGATGATCCCTCTTGGCTTTGGTATCTCTTATTATTTTTGCATAACTCACAATAACTCTTATGGAGACAAGCTTTACTTTTATTTAAGTTGTAATGAAGACTTGAAATACATGGAATTTTCTTTCTTATAAAAAAAAGACTCATAAAGACTTCAAACAGGAATTAAAACTAAGCATCAAACATAAACTATCCTAGCATGATTATTCAAGAAGTAAATGAAGCAAAAGCTTAAATAGAATTCAGAAATTGGAAAGTGTCAACCATGGGACTCAACAACCTTGAGCAGCTTCATCTTTAGTTCATTGGCCCCTTCCCTTTGTCCTTCTTCTTGGGAGGGGATGAGCCACCTTCATCTGGCTTGGAGAAAACTTCCTGAGCTTTGGTATCCTTGGGCTTCCAAAATCCTAGCCTTCTCATGTAATTCCTATCATCTTCCTTATGTTTGGCTAGAATTTTCTATTGTCTTGCACTTAGCTCTTCTATCCCTTGCATGAAGGTTGGGTATCCTGGGTTTAGAGCGGCTACAGCGTTACACAAGTGATTCAGCTTTGCTTGTGTGTTGATGTCATACTGCCTCCTGGATATGGTCCTGGCATCATAGAGATGTCTGAATTCGGCCAAGTTCCTCTGTTGCCACTTGCTTTGCTCTCCTATTTTGTCTAGTGCGTTTCGTACCTCTCCCCAGTCAAATTGTTCTTGCTGCTCCTTCCTCACATGCTCCTAATTCTCTTGGAGTTGTTAAATGTTTTGGTTGACTTGGCTCCATTGTTATTGCTGAGCCTCCTTGAATTGGTTGACATCTTCCCTCAAGTGGTGTAGATTTCCCTTCATTTGGTGTACATCTCCTTGCAATTTTCCCAGTTGAATCCCTCTGGAAATTGTTGATATTGGTAGTGTGATGGTGGTTGAAGTGCTAGAAAGTGAGGTTGCTCTTCTGCTTCTCCCTCTTCTTGTTATTGTTGTGGTTCATGAGCATGAGCTCTTCGTATAATGCTGGAGAATGCCAACCTTGTGTTGTCACTGATGCTTTTCAGCACTTTGTTGATGTTGTTGGTGATCATCTCCCCCACGTCGATATTTTCTCCTCTCATGATGCTGTAGATGAGCACAGCTCTCTCCTTGGTCACCTCTAAAGTGTTGGGTGTGGGGATTAGGGACCTCCTCACAAATTCTAGCCACCCTCTAGCTTGGGAGCTCAAATCTCTTCTCTTCAATTGGTTGGATATCCCATCCTTGTCATTTATCCAATGCACATTCATCACACAGATTTCACTCAGAATCTCCTCAAACCCAGGGTCTTGCTGCTTCATTCTCTCTTCATAGCTCCGAGTGGAGCTTGTCTTCTTCACCATTAGCATTCTTTCTATGCTAGAGGGGCTATAGTCAATGGACTTCCCCCTTACATAGCTAATGTAGCCATATTGTTGCCCTGGTTGAGGTACTACATTGGCATAGAACTCCCTCACCAAGCTCTCCACTACTTTCCTTGGTGGGTTGCATAGAAGTAACCAACCCCTTTGTTCGATCTCAATGTTGATTTCAATGTGCTCATTCCTCCCTAGTTGAAACCTAACTTCTGGAATGATTTCCCTCTCACTCACCCAACCATAAAATTGATTTTGGTTGAATGTGGAGAGGAACTTGTAGTCATTAAAAGAGCTTGAGGATCTAGAGGTTGGTTCCTTGGTTCTTCTTTTCTTTGAAGCTGAGCTTTTTGGTGGTGCCAATAGGTTGGGAGAATGTAAAAAATGGGGGTTGAATGAAAGAAAGAGAGGGCAAAACAAGGTTTTGCTCTAACACCAAACTTAGGACTTGATTGTCCCAATCAAGAAAAAAAAAGAAAGAAGAAGGTAGGGGATAGTAGAAGATGAAAAGATAAGCGAAAGTGAGTGGTGTAGGGATTGTTGAAGTGGGAGAGGAGATGGGGAGTGAGGATTTTATAATGGTTGAATGATGTGGTTTGAAGGTGGGAAATAAAAGGGATTAAATGTTTTCCCACTTTGGGAAGTTGCGCCTAGCATGGGAAGAGGCGCCAACTCTTTTCTCACAGTGTCTTCTGCGTGTGTTGAGTTCCAAAGTGCAAGTACACTTTGACATCCTTGTTTTGTGAGTTGTTTACCATGTGGGCCCCATATCCTCTCCTGAAATTGAAACTGAACCCATTAGTAATGACAAAAGAACCCCTTCACATTCCTTCTCATCAAGAATAAATTGGATTGCAACTGATGGGTGTCCCTTGGGACACCAAACTAATTCTTTGGCATCTTAATAAATTGGTTTCATCATTGTGTATTTAAGGTGTTCATAAGAGTGGAATAACATCAATCTTTTTATTTTCTTTTGATCCCAACTCCTCCGAACTCATTAAATCACGTTTATGTTCTTACCCAAAGCATTAAGTGCTTTCAAATTGGGTGACTTGGGCTGCTATGTCATCATTGTTGGTGGCCACACCAAACTTAATCTCTGGGCTTACTCTTCAGAATCAACTGTTAATTGTTTGTAAGCCTAGATTAAGTGGGTGAGAGGCCACACCAAACTTAGCACTTTAGCTAGTTCTCAACCCATTCACTCATCCTTAGTTATGCATTCATCAAGTTGCAACTCCCAAATAGAAAGAAATGAGAGAGTGTAAAGAAAATCTAGTTATCAAAGCTAATATCAAACTCCCTAATCTATAATTGTAAACTAATCCTAATTAATGAAAATTAAACTATCTAAATCACGGAATTTAACTACTTCTAAGAAAAGCAATTAAATCAGAAGGATAAAGTGTTGGGGTGCCTCCCAACTAGCGCTTCTTTATTGTCATTAGCTTGACATTCCTTCATCTTTAGCTGAGCTTGTAGCTCACTCTCTACTCCTCCAAGGAGCCTCCCAGGTAGTGTTTGAGTCTATGGCTGATAAACCCATATTTTGTGCTTAGTTTGAGTGATTTATTCAATCCTTCACCCACTTATTCATATTAATTGCATGGTTTTACTTTCCCTTCCTTATTATGTGATGTATGTGAAAAACATGTTTCCTATACTTTAAAATTAATTATTTTAATTACCATTATTTCCACTCGATGCCATGATTAGTGTGTTGAGTAGTTTCAGATCTTTTAAGGCAGGAATGACTTAAAGGATGGAAAAGGAAACATACAAAAATGGAACGAAAGCGTAAAATGGAGTTTTGGAGAAACTGGCATCCACGCGATCGCATGGACGACGCGACCGCGTGCCAAGAGCGAAGAAGCAGTGACACGGCCGCATGACTGACGCGACCGCGCACCTAAAGAAGAACACCTATGACGCGGCTGCATGACTGACGCGACCGCGCGATAAGGAAAACTCTGGACGTGACCGCGTGACCCACACGGATGCGTGACAGAGGCCACGCACCAGAAATTGCAGAAAATGCTCATAGCGCATTCTGAAGTCCTTTTTGGCCCAAATCCAAGTCCAGAAGGCATAGACCAGAGGTTATGAAGTATGGGAATGCATCCATTCAAAGAGTCTCCAATTTTTAGTCACTTTCCATGATTTAGGTTTAGATGGAGAGAGGTTCTCTCCTCTCTCTTTAGGATTAGGATTTAGATTTAGGATTTTATTTGCTTTGAGGATTATCTTTTTATCAGGTTCAATATTCCTTTTTCATTACTTGCTTTTCAATTTAGTTTATGAATTCTTCTATGTTACAGATTACTCTTTCGAATTAATGTTATTTGAGGTATTTCAGTTAATATTGCTTTCTCTTATTTATGTTATTGATTATTCCCAATCTGAAGACATTTTTATTCCAGTAGATTTAATCCTTTCCCTTTTGGTCTTGGTTAAGAAATCAGTAACTCAGGAGTTATCTTAGCTCAACATAATTGATAACTGTTATCTTTGCTAATTGAACTGAACTTCAATAATCCCAACCTTTTCTTAGGAAATAAATAGGATTCGAAGGTCAAACTAATTAGTCCCTTGACTTTCTTTTGCTTTAGCAAAGGTTAACTAAGTGGAATTAAGATTCAACTTTCATTATTATTGATAAGAATAACTAAGTCTGGACTTCCAATTTCTCATACCTTGCCAAAGGGTTTGCTTTACAGTATTTATTTATTTTAATTGCCATTTAAATTATTTGCCATATTCATCCTTCATTCTCAAACCCCAATTTACAATCTTCATAACCAATAATAAGAACATACTTCCCTGCAGTTCCTTGAGAAGATGACCCGGGGTTTAAATACTTGGTTATCAATTTTAAAGGGGTTTGTTACTTGTGACAACCAAAACGTTTGCACGAAGGGATTTCTGTTGGTTTAGAATCTATATCTATAACGTGACTATCCTTATAAAATTCTTTACTAGAAAAAATTCTAACGTCAAAATGGCGCCGTTGCCGGGAAATTGCAAACGTGTGCCTTATTATTGGTTAATGTAAATATTTTTCAAAAAAAAATATTTTTCTTTTACTTTTGTTTATTTGTTTCTCCTTTTTCCCCTTTTTTCTGATAACTACTATGAATTCTCACCCCTTTCGCTTTGAGTTTGGTTCTAACTTTGTTGAAGAAAATAGAAACCACAGCAGGAATATGCATCAAGGTTAGACCAATCAAGGATGGATGGAGCCAAGAGGACAATAGGAATATGCATCAAGGTCAGACCAATCAAGGATGGATGGAGCCAAGAGGAACTAATCAACCCTTTAGGCAACAACACCCTCCAAGATATCATGGACAACGACCATTCTACAATGCATACCCAGTTGAAAGATTTGGTGGACCGCCTAGTAGCTACCAACAAGCCCCACCCTGTGCTCAGAGACCATCCTCTCGACATAACTTCGAACCACCACACTCACAAGCTTCTGTTCACCATTCACTACCACAGGATCCTTATCCACCCCAACGCCAATCCAATTACTCCCAAGAACCACCACTCCCTTATGCACCATGTCCATATCCATCAAGCCAAGAATCACAGGTTCGCTTCAAGGAATCAGTAAACCAGTTCAATGTAACCCTTCATCAACTGGAGCAAGCAATAAATCAGTTATCTTTCAGACATTCAGACACTCGACAGACTCCCATGGCTTCATGTGGAGAATTTAATGAAGAATGCAGCATGAAGAAGACACTAGAGACTCCAGTGGACAGCATAGAGCATAACTTCGTACTGGAACAAGTAGAGGACGCTGTCATTGTAGAAGAAGAAGAGTTGGTTGAAGATTTAGGAGATGCCGAACCACCACCTGAATCCAGAGTTGTGGAGAATTCCGTCAAGGATGTTACAATTGATGCTAAAGAGGATGTTGCGCAGCCCCCAATGCAGATATCTTATGAAGAACTAGACGGAATTACCCAAGACACATGTTTCCTTGATGATGATGATCACCAGTCAAGTCCTCCTAGTGATGAACTTGCATCTGCAAGTGAATTCTTTGAAACAGAAGAATCCTCCCCAAGTGAATACGAAGATGATGCAGAGGTTGACTTTTCTCAACCTCCTAATTATGACTCAAGTGATGAGGAAGACATAGAAGACTTTGACTAGGACATGGCTGGAATGGAAAAGGTTTGCAAGGAAGTGGAGGAATTCACAGAAGACCACAAGGGAGTAGAGCTTGCAAAACCACTGGAAACACTGACCCCAAGGCCACTACCACTCAACACAAACTTCAAGTGGATAAAATCCTTGACCTTTATCTTCAATTTTCTACTTGAATATGGTTTGCTTGAGACAGATGGCCAGCTTAGAGCTCTCTGCGGCTTTAAGAGAAAAAGGGAAATGACTCCCACTCAGCGATGGTATGCAAGATTCAGTGAGGTTTCACACTTCAATTTGAGGTGCAGGAATTGGTGTCAAGCTCAATCTAAAGGATCTCGGAAGCTGTTTGGTCATTGCAGTGAGAATTCGGATTACTCCTCACCCGACTGGAACAATATAGATCAAGACAAAGACAGGTGTAGAAGAAAAGTTTGGGATCTTGGAGTCTATTATGACATTCAACACTCTGGGAGCCTGCAAGCCTGTTTGAACTCACACAAGGGCTTTACGTACTTTGTTTGGGACCCCGGAGGATGCTGGCATTCCAAACACTGGTGGAGATTTCTGGACGAATTCAAGCACAAGCCACCATAACAGGAAGCTCATCCAATGTCCAACTTAAGGACTTTAACTAAAAGTGCTAGGTGGGAGACAACCCACCATGGTAAGATCGTTCCTGTTTCCATTTTATTTCGTTTTTGTTTATTTTATATTGTTTTATTTCTATTGAACTTGGATGCCATTCATAACATTTGCATTTAGCACTGCATATTGCATAATTATATACCTGCATACAAAAAAAAAGAGAGAGAGAAAAAGGGCGTGCGACGCGACCGCATCGATCATGCGATCGCGTCAGTTGCGACAAGACACCTCCCACGCGTCCGCGTCACTCACGCGGCTGTGTGACCTGGAAATCGGCGTAAAGATCCAACGCCCAGAAAGTTGGGCTGGAATCGTGTGGCCATTGTGCGTTTCGCACAAAATAAACCACGCGGTCGCGTCCCTGACGTGACCGCATCAATCGCACACAACCAATCCCACGCGACAGCGTGAGCGACGTGATTGCGTCGCATGGATTGCACAAGAACCAACATGGAGACAGAGAGTTGCACTGACATGACGTTGGAATCGTGCGTTTAGCACAATTTCAAGCCGACGCTGGAATCGTGCGTTTAGCACAATTTCAAGCGACGCGATCGCATGCCTCAGGCGATCGCGTCATCCCCTCTTATATTCGTTCCATACGATCGCGCGACCCACGCGATCGCGTAAACTCGCATTTCACCCCGGCCATGCGACTGTGTGCCCCACACGATCGCGTAGATTCAAATTTACTAACGCCCCAGTCACGCGAACCCTACCCATTCGCGTCACCCCCACAAACCCCTCTCCTCCCTCTCTTCTTCTCCGATCACACCACCACCACCTAGCCACCATCACCGAACCACCGCCGCCCCCGTCGACCACCATGAACCTACCGCCATGCCACCTTTCTCGAAGCCCCTGCCCCCAACCAGCAGCCACCGCCGCCGCGCCACCCTCCTCCGCCGCGCCTGACGCCACCACCACCATTCCCCAGCCACCTCTCTGCCTCAATCTCCTTCATTAGCCTTCCAGGTTCCGCAGAACACCACTCTTCTATCATTCTTAGTTAATTCCATAGTTTTTCTGTTTATGTTCATCATTAGGCTAGTTAGATATGCATGTTGATGTGGATTCTAGGTTGTTAGGTAGCCTAGGATGTGGTTAGTGGATTTAGGCCTGATAATTACGCTGTTCGTGTTTCTTGCTTTATGATTTTCGCAATTCTGATGTTTATATGATGTTGCTATTGTTCATATGATGTACTCTCTTATTTCCTGCTGCTTTTTACATTGCCTTTTTCATGTTCATACTCCTTATATGTGATTGCTGCTATGTTTTAATTTTTATATGAATTGTTTTGTTGCTGTTTATTTTCTGGGATAATCCACTTTTAGCCGGAATGCTGCCCAAATTTCTGTAAAATATTTCCATTCTTGTCTTGGTTTTGGCATTTTCAACTGTGCTTTCCTTAGATTCCCCCAAACCAATTCATGAATGCCAGGGAACGCATTCTTATTCTCTTTGAT
Organism: Arachis duranensis; assembly: GCF_000817695.3. Lineage (NCBI taxonomy): Eukaryota > Viridiplantae > Streptophyta > Magnoliopsida > Fabales > Fabaceae > Arachis > Arachis duranensis. Next base: position 50,998,722 of record NC_029780.3, on the reverse strand, counting down.
CTCCTGGTTCATAAATTGCATTTTTGATGTTTGATTCCAATTTTTGCTATTTCTATATCTATCTGAATCAACATCCCCCTGTTTTCCTTGTTTGGTTATGAGTTACCTGTAGCTTCTAATTATGAATGCTTGTTAGCTAGAAACTTATCCTTATGCCACTTACCTCAACCCATTTTTCACTAACTCACTAATTTTAACTCCCTAAACTCTTTTTCAATTCTAACCAAACTAACCTTTTAAAACATCTCTTCTGATTTTTCACTTTCTTTTAACCTTCTAACCATGGCATACTGATAATTTTTCCTGATTAACATGCCTTCTATTACATTTTGGATTGTCAATTCTTCCTTTCGTACTTTTAACTCCTATACAATCCTTAATGCACATTTACTTAACTCATTTTCCTCATTCTATTTCTCCTTTGCCACTATGTGCTTATTTTATTCTTTGCCTACCTGTTTTCCTATTCCTATTATATCCTTGATTTCTGTCTTTCAGGATGTCTGACACCCAACGAAAGGGAAAAGGAAAGGCAACTACGGGCAAACGGAAAAGAGGTGAATCCTCTATGTCTCTCATGGGACTTCTACATGATGACTCCTGGCGGGACAAGCACTTTACTACGCAGGAGAAAGCTGACCAACTCCTCCCTGCCAATGATCCAATTAAGTTTGCAAACCGATACTGTGAGCTAAAGTTTCCTAAGTTTGCTACCTCCAGAAACCTGTACCTGGAGAGGACTTTGAAAATCCCAGAAGAACTACAGCAGTACACCTCCGATCAGATCAAACAGAGAGGCTGGTTCTTCTTAGAGCAAAACTTGACTGAGGTAAATGCTTCCTGGGTAAGAGGGTTTTATTGCAATTACTTCAAGACTTCCCTAGATGTCGTGCACCTCAGAGGGAAACAGATACTGGTCACTGAAGAGGTCATTGAGGATATTCTGCACCTTCCACCAAAGTCCGATCAGCCTGACGGTTACCACAAGGCTGAGGAGGACATGCACTTCATGAGGTTTGATTGGGATGCTGTCAAGGCTAGGATAGCCCTTGACCCGACTGTTCCATGGGAATTGGGTCAGGACACCACCATGCCTAAGGAAATCAAGCGGATTTACTTAAATGATGAGGCTCGGCTATGGCATCAGTTCCTGAGCATCTTTATTATGCCTAATACCCATGAGACTGTGATACCTGCTGCCATGATCACCCTCCTCTGGTGTGTGATGGAGGGTAAGGACTTGTACCTACCATGATTCATCCGGCACTATATGGCTAGGGTACATATCCGAAGCACCCTCCCCTTCCCTTATCTGGTTACCCAACTAGGCCGTCAGGCTGACGTGCCTTAGGAGGACGCTGATGAGAGGCCACCTGCTGCGGAGTGCAGGAAGATTATTCCTTACAGCAGGAACTTTCTGGCCTTGGGCTACAGACCTGATTTCCTTACTCCTTCAGATGAGACAGCCACACCTTCAGCTGCCACCTCTTCTTCCACTGCAGCACCTACCCCGCCCACTGCACCTCCACCTACTTCAGAGCCAGTTTATCACCTAGTGCATCGCTTGTTTCAGCAGCTAGACAGGATGGAGCACCGCAACCGGCAATGGTATGAGAAATCTGAGCATCACAGCCGGTGACGCTATGAGCACCTGAAGCTATTGATATGATCTGGCAGCGACATCTCCTCCGAGCCTGACACACCATCAGTGCCATCTGAGGAGGAGGCGGATGAGCACGAGGAGGAGACCCATCCATAGAGAGAGGTTGCGCAGGCAGGCTCAGAGCAGACTGCACCCCAGCAGGAGGACCCACCTCAGATTCAGGCTGCAGACTCCGAGATCCCCATTCAGTCAGCACTTCCTCTGCAGCAGGCAGATCCTCAGACCACCACCATAGAGACTCCGACTACCCATCCTTCTGGAGATGACACTCCTTCACACCCAGCTTGAGTGAGCATCGAGGACGATGCTATTATTTAAGTGTGGGGAGGTTGCCATCTCTGACATATCTGTATTTTGGTGAACCACTACAAACTCTCTCTTATTTTGTTCATTTTCTGTATTTTTGCATATTTTTCTCTTTTTACTTTTTATTGTACTTTTTTTATTTTGCACTTTGAGCTATATGTATACTATTTTGGATATTTTAGCTTGATTTGCACATTAGTTTACTAGTTATATTTTAAGTGGATTAATTAGTATAGTTTACCCTTTTTAGTATATGATAGTTGACTTGATTGAAAATAAAAAAGAAGTAAGCTAGAGACCTCAACAGAAACAATCCACACACCTTGTATATATAGCATTACATGTTAGTTAGTTAACAACATTTCATCAAGGAGAAACACTAAAACCTTAAAGGCCACCCAAAACAATTTTTTTATGAGAATAATGGGAATTTTTAACTAAACCTGCATGACATATATGAATGATATATGATTTTTGAGTTAGAGAACACGCAGCCTGTGAATTTTGAGCTTCATTGTATGGTTACATTCAAACCATAAATCTCATTCCTGTGTGTTTGCTCTTCTTTTTATTTTTCTGATGTTCTTTACTTTGCTTTAATCTATATGTCCAGTATAGATACATACCAAGATAGGATTGAGGCCAATTTTTTTATTAAAACTCACTTATCCCAAATAAAGCCTACCTTTTATGCCATCCTTGTTAGCCCCCTTGAGTTTTTAAATCTCCCTTGTTTTATAATCACATTACTAGCCTTAAGCAGAAAAACAGATTAAAAATCCCAAGTTGAATCCTTGGTTACCTTAAGATAGAAATTGTGTAATTGTTTAAGTGTGGAAAAACTTTATGGGAACATGGATGATAGAAACAAAGGTAGAAAAGTTGAAAAGAATAAAGATGTTTTGGGAAACATGCTCATGTGAAATTAAAATAATTAATTACCATGTGCATTTAAAAAAAATGCAAATTAAAGCAAGTGCACATGGAGCAAAAATTAAAACTAATGCATGAGCATGTAACATAAAAAGTGGGAAATATGAGAAAATAGGTAAAGAAGCTTTGCTTTATAAAATATGTATGTTAGGTGAGATCTTAGACTAATCAAGGATTCACTTAATTAGCTCACTTGGTCTTATACATATACCCTTACCTTTACCTTGGCCCCATTACAACCTTAAAAAGACCTCATGATCTTTGTATGTCTATATTTTATGATTGTTGATTGGTTAGATGAAGAACAAAGTTATAGAAAGTAAGGATAAAAAGAAGAATAGAGTGATTAACCCAATAAACATTGAGTGATTAGAGAGTAAACACAAAATCCAGTGAGGGTTCAATAACTCATCAACATATATCTATGCTTAATTTGTTAATTGTCTTGCAAGTTTATGAAATATTTTTCTTCCCATCTCAAGTGTAAAAGTGGTTTAACATTATCTAAGGTTGGCTATGTATATATGATTCCTTGAGAATGTGAATTGATTTAACTACATGTATGCTTTATATATGAGTGAATAAAATTAGGATTGCATGACTCATTTAGGTAGTTGCATTTAGATTATATTGCATTGCATAGCATTCCACCACTTCAACCTTACTTTTTACCTTGGATATAGCATGAGAACATGCTATTTTTTAAGTGTGGGGAGGTTGATAAACCCATATTTTGTGATATATTTTGTGCTTAGTTTGAGTGATTTATTCAATCCATCACCCACTTATTCATATTAATTGCATGGTTTTACTTTCCCTTCCTTATTATGTGATGTATGTGAAAAACATGTTTCTTATACTTTAAAATTAATTATTTTAATTACCTTTATTTCCATTCGATGCCATGATTAGTGTGTTGAGTAGTTTCAGATCTTCTAAGGCATGAATGACTTAAAGGATGGAAAAGGAAACATACAAAAATGGAAGGAAAGCATAAAACGGAGTTTTGGAGAAACTAGCATCCACGCGATCGCATGGACGACGCGACTGCGTGCCAAGAGCAAAGAAGCAGCGACGCGGCCGCATGACTGACGCGACCGCGCACCTAAAGAAGAACACCTATGACGCGGCCGCATGACTGATGCGACCGCGCGATAAGGAAAACTCCGGACGCGATCGCGTGACCCACACGGACGCGTGACAGAGGCCACGCACCAAAAATTGCAGAAAATGCTCATAGCGAATTCTGAAGTCCTTTTTGGCCCAAATCCAAGTCCAGAAGGCATAGACCAGAGGTTATGAAGTCTGGGAATGCATCCATTCAAAGAGTCTCCAATTTTTAGTCACTTTCCATAATTTAGGTTTAGATGGAGAGAGGTTCTCTCCTCTCTCTTTGGGACTAGGATTTAGATTTAGGATTTTATTTGCTTTGAGGATTATCTTTTTATCAGGTTCAATATTCCTTTTTCATTACTTGCTTTTCAATTTAGTTTATGAATTTTTCTATGTTACAAATTACTCTTTCGAATTAATGTTATTTGAGGTATTTCAGTTAATATTGCTTTCTCTTATTTATGTTATTGATTATTCCCAATCTGAAGACATTTTTATTCCAGTAGATTTAACCTTTTCCCTTTTGGTCTTGGTTAAGAAATCAGTAACTCAGGAGTTATCTTAGCTCAACATAATTGATAACTGTTATCTTTGCTAATTGAACTGAATTTCAATAATCCCAAGCTTTTCTTAGGAAATAAATAGGATTCGAAGGTCAAACTAATTAGTCCCTTGACTTTCCTTTGCTTTAGCAAAGGTTAACTAAATGGAATTAAGATTTAACTTTCATTATTATTGATAAGAATAACTAAGTCTGGACTTCCAATTTCTCATACCTTGCCAAAGGGTTTGCTTTACAGTATTTATTTATTTTAATTTCCATTTAAATTATTTGCCATATTCATCCTTCATTCTCAAACCCCAATTTACAATCTCTATAACCAATAATAAGAACATACTTCCCTGCAGTTCCTTAAGAAGACGACCCGGGGTTTAAATACTCGGTTATCAATTTTAAAGGGGTTTGTTACTTGTGACAACCAAAACGTTTGCACGAAGGGATTTCTGTTGGTTTAGAATCTATATCTACAATGCGACTATTCTTATAAAATTCTTTACTAGCAAAAATCCTAACGTCAATGGCCATTGACAGAAAAAGTTCTTTGGGTCTTGTCTTCCATGAGCTCCACATGTCCATAGGGAAACACTTTGAGTATGGTGAAAGGTCCTGACCATCGAGACTTAAGCTTTCCAGGAAAAAACTTGAGTCTTGAGTTGTAGAGTAACACCTTCTGTCCTTCAGTGAACTCCTTTCTTGCTATCTTTTGGTCATGCCACCTTTTTGTGTTCTCTTTGTAGATTTTTGCATTCTCATATGATTGATTTCTAAACTCTTCCAGTTCATTGAGTTGCATTAGTCTCTTTTCTCCAGCAGCTTACTCATCAAAATTCAGTAGTTTTAGAGTCCAGAAGGCTCTGTGCTCCAGTTCAATTGGCAAGTGGCAAGCCTTGCCAAATACTAGTTGGTATGGTGACATCCCAATGGGGGTCTTGAAGGCTGTTCTGTAGGCCTATAGAGCATCGTCTAGCTTCTTAGACCAGTCCTTTGCTGAACTTCCAACAGTTTTTTTCAAGGATTCGTTTTAGGTCTCTATTGGAGATCTCAGCTTGCCCGTTGGTCTGTGGGTGGTATGGAGTTGCCACTTTGTGCTTTACTCCATATCTGAGAAGGAGTGCTTCCAGTTGTTTGTTGCAGAAGTGTGACCCTCCATCACTAATGAGAGCTCTGGGAACTCCAAATCTGATGAAGATGTTCCTTCTCAAGAAGCTTATCACAACCTTGTTGTCATTTGTTGCGGTAGCTATGGCCTCTACCCACCTTGAAACATAATCAACAGCCACTAATATGTAGCTATTTGAGTAGGAGGTTGGGAAGGGTCCCATGAAATCTATCCCCCATACGTCAAATAGTTCCAGCTCTAGTATGTATTGATGTGGCATCTCATTCCTCTTGGTTAGATTACCAGCTCTTTGACATTCATCACACCTTTACACCATTTCCTTGGCATCCTTAAACACTGTTGGCTAGTAAAATCTAGATTGGAGCACTTTTGCTGCTGTCCTTTCTCCACTGAAGTGACCTCCATATGCTGATCCATGGCACTGCCATAATACTTTCTGCCCTTCTTCATGGGATATACACCTTCTTAGGACACCATCAGTAATCTTTTTGAACAAATAGGGGTCATCCCAGATGTAGTGTTTGGCATCCTTGATTAGTTTCCTCTTCATATGCTTATTGATGTTAGTTGGTAGCTCCCTAATAGCATTGAAGTTGGCTATGTCTGCGAACCAAGGGGCTACTTGAATCATCATCAATTGTTCATCAAGAAAGCTTTTATTTACTACTACTTGCTGCATTTCTTCTTCTTGTGGGATCTTTGAGAGGTGGTCAGCTACCTTGTTCTCTGCTCCGCTCCTATCCTTAATCTCAATATCAAATTCTTGGAGCAGCAAGATCCACCTTATTAGTCTGGGCTTAGATTCTTGCTTGGTAAGCAAGTATTTGAGTGCTGCATGATCAGTGAACACAATTACTTTTGAGCCAATGTGATATGATCTAAACTTATCAAAAGCAAAAACTATGGCTAAAAGTTCTTTCTCTGTGGTAGTATAGTTCCTTTGATTCTCATTAAGGACCTTGCTAGCATAGTAAATAACATGTACTAGCTTGTCTTTCCTCTGTCCCAAGACAGCACCAACAGCAAAATCAGATGCATCACACATTAGTTCAAAGGGAAGATCCCAGCTTGGTGGTGCTATGATAGGTGCAGAGGAGAGTTTCTTTTTGAGTTCATCAAAGGATACCATGCATTCTCTATCAAAAACAAAAGGAATATTTGAGACAAGTAGGTTGCTAAGGGGTTTTGCAATCTTTGAAAAATATTTAATAAACCTCCTATAGAACCTAGCGTGTCCCAAAAAGTTTCTGATTGCTTTGACATTGCAAGGTGGAGGTAATTTTTCAATTACTTCCACTTTTGCTCTGTCTACTTCTATGCCATCTTTTGAAATCTTGTGACCAAGAACCACCCCTTCAGTCACCATAAAATGGTACTTCTCCCAGTTTAAAACAAGGTTAGTTTTTTGACACCTTTTTAGCACAAGAGAAAGACGGTATAGGCAATCAGAATACGAGTCTCGAAACACAGAGAAGTCGTCTATAAATACTTCTATGAAGTTCTCAATCATATTTGAAAAAATGGAGAGCATGCACCTTTGGAATGTTGCAGGTGCATTGCACAATCCAAAGGGCATTCTCCTATAAGCAAATACACCATATGGACAAGTAAATGAAGTTTTTTCCTGATCCTTGGGGTCTACAACAATTTGGTTGTAGCTCGAGTATCCATCCAGGAAACAATAATACTCATGTCCTACCAATCTTTCAAGCATCTGGTCCGTGAAGGGCAGGGGAAAGTGATCCTTCCGGGTGGCTTCATTAAGTTTCTGGTAGTCAATGCACATACGCCATCCGGTTACTATCCTTGTTGGTATTAGTTCATTCTTCTCATTTGCCACAACAGTGATCCCTCTCTTCTTGGGAACTACTTGCACCGGGCTTACCCAAGGGCTGTCTGAGATGGGGTAGATTACCCCTGCTTGCCAAAATTTCAACACTTCTTTCTGAACCACTTCATTCATAGTTGAGTTCAACCTTCTTTGTTGCTGTCTTGAGGGTTTGGCATCCTCTTCAAGTAAGATTTTATGCATGCACATTGAAGGACTGATCTCTTTTAAATCTACAAGTGTCCAGCCTATGGCATCCTTGTGTTGTCTCAGCACTTGGATAAGTTCCTCTTCTTGTTCCTTACTCAAACTTGAATTTATGATCACTGGGTGAGTATTGTTGGCACCCAGATATGCATACTTCAAGCTGGGTGGTAAGGCTTTCAGCTCTAGTTTTGGTGACTCTGCGTCTTTGTTGTCTGTGGCAGTTGGCATGATTGAGTTCCTCATGGTTGCTTGTGGTAGTTTTCCATCTGGTGCTTGCTCTATCTCAATGCTTTCTCCACATTATTCTTCTCCCATAACTTCTTGAACTATCTGTTCCGTGGTGTCTACCAGCATACATTCTCATATGGGTTCCTTGGGGTAACTCATTGCTTTAAAGACGTTAAAGACAATTTTCTCTTCATGCAATCTCAAGACTAGTTCCCCTTTCTGCACATCAATGATGGCTCCAGCAGTAGCTAGAAATGGTCTTCCAAGGATAATTGACGTGTTGGCTTCTTCTTCCATGTCCAGCACAATGAAATCAGCAGGGAAGATGAATTCTCCTACTTTCACTAGCAAGTTTTCCACCACCCCATGTGGAAACTTAAATATTCTATCAGCCAATTGGAGTGCCATTCTTGTTGGCTTGGCTTTCTCAATCTTCATCCTTCTCATCATGGTTAGGGACATAAGATTTATGCTAGCTCCCAAATCACACAAAGCTTTCTCAATAGTGATGTCCCCTATGATGCAGGGGATTTGAAACCTCCCTAGGTCTTTCAGCTTTTGAGGCAACTTCTTCTGTATGATGGCGCTGCATTCCTTAGTCAACACTATGGTTTCTTTTGCCTCCCAATTCCTCTTTTTGGTTATAAGCTCCTTTAAGAACTTGGCATTGAGTGGCATTTGTTCTAATGCCTCAGCAAATGGTATGTTGATTTGGAGCCTCTTGAAGATCTCTAGGAACTTAGAGAATTGGCCATCCTTCCCATCTTTTCTTAGTCTTTGTGGGTATGGTGCCTTTGGCACATAGGGCTTCAAAGCTGGTTTTGGTGGAGGTAAAGCTGGGATCTCCCCTTCATCCTTGCTCCCATGTTTTGGTGTAACCTCTTCATGATTATCTTTGCTTGGGGCTCCTTCCTCTATAACCTTTCCACTTCTCAGAGTTATGGCTTTGCATTACCCTCTTGGGTTAGCCATGGTATCACTGGGAAATATGTGTGTGGAAAGTGGGATTTGCTTGGACAAAATCCCCACTTGTGCCTCCAACTTTGAAATTGCTGCACCTTGATTTTTCATATTTGACCTGTATTCCTCTTTATTAGCATCTATCCTACTGTCAGTTTGTGCTTGTCTGTTCCATGAGGGAGGATACTGCCCCTGAAATCTGAGATGACAGTTGTGCTATTGTAGCCTCCATCCTCTCAAAGTTGCTCTTGATTTTGCATGGTTGCATAGTTGAGGAAGGTGCATCTTGATTGAGGTTATTGTGTATGGGTTGGTTTTTATGGTATGATGTATTTTATGAGTTATGGTGGGGTCTATAATTCCCTGTTTAATGGTTGGGGTTGGGATGCTGATTTGATGGATAAGGCTTGTTGTGGTCCTGGTTGTGGTTTTGTTAATTTTCCCACCCAAAGTTTGGGTGGTTCTTCCAACCTGGGTTCTATGTCTTAGAGTGTGGGTCATATGGTGCTCTGGCTGAATTGTGCACATAATTAGCTTGCTCCCAGTCACCTTCAGATTCTGATGCATTACCTTCTTATTGAGGAATTTGGTCTTGGATGACTGAGGCTTGGTTGGCCTCCATCCTCTTGGTTAATACTGCTATCTGTGCTACAATTGCCTTGTTATGAGCTAACAAAGCATCTATAGAGTCAAGTTCTAGCACTCCCTTCTTCTGAGTCCTTTCTGAGGCATAGAAATACTCATTTTCAGCTACAGTTTCAATAACATCTATGGTCTTTTCAATGGTTTTCTTTTCGTTGAGTGAGTCTCTTGAAGAATGATCCACTGCCTTCTTTGCTTCATAGGATAGTCCCTCATAAAAGATATGTTGTTGTACCCACTCATTGAACATTTCCGGTGGCCATCTTCTTGTCAGATCTTTGAATCTCTCCCAGACCTCATAGAGTGTTTCTCCATCTTGTTGTCTGAAAGTTTGCACCTTAGCTCTTAGCCAATTGATTCTTTGTGGAGGGTAAAATCTCGCAAGGAATCTGTTCACGACCTCCTCCCATGTAGTTAGGCTATCCTTGGGGAATAATTCTAGCTACTTTGCTGCCTTATCTCTGAGTGAAAAGGAAACAAGAGTAGTTTGTAGATGTCAGGGTGTACCCCGTTGGACTTTATAGTATCACATATCCTCAAGAATGTGTTGAGATGTTGATTGGGATCTTCTTGGGTACTCCCTCCATATGAGCAATTATTCTGAACAAGTGTGATGAGCTGAGGCTTCAGCTCAAAGTTATTAGCATGAATTATTGGGTTTAGGATGCTGCTGCCATAATTTCCTGGGTTTGGGTTGATGTAAGAGCCTAAGACTCTCCTTTCTTGCCCATCATGATTGACTGGGCCTCCCCTGGCATGGTTATGAACTTCTTTCTCATGATGATTCTCCATATTCTCTTCCATGTTTGTTTCGAAATACTCTTCCTCTTCCTCAGCACCAACGACTCTCTTCCCTCTTGCTTCCCTCCTTAATTTAAGGAAGGTCCTCTCAGGTTTAGAATCAAAGGAAGTTGAAGCCCCGCTTCTCCTACCTGTCATACAACCAATCAAGGCAAAAAGCAAGATAGAAAATGGATAAAGAAATTACTATTGTTAGAGCAGTTGATAGTGTCAGTGGTGCAATTTATCAAACAGTTAGAAAAGTGGAAATATGGACACTAAATAAGATAATCAAAGAAGAAGGAAATAGAGCTCAAAATAAAATAAAAAAAATGCTAAATAAAGAAATTAAAATAACAAGGAAATTAAAATGCTTAATCTAGCTCTCCAATCAATATAATCACTGTCAAATTTAAGCCAATCCCCGGAGACGGTGCCATAAAACTTGATGACCAGGATTCACTACCCCTTTCAAAAATTAGTGAATTAGTTCTTTTGGCAAGCGCACCAAAATTATCGCCAAGTAATAAACCACAGTGGAGAGGAGAGGGATCGTATCCACAAAGATTCGCAAATCCAAGCAGTTTTAATTGATTGATGAATTATTTAAATAGATCAATAAGATTGTGAAGTACAGAATTGTAAATGATGACTTAAATGTAAATGACTAGAATATAAAAAAAAGCGATAAAGTGCAGAAATGGAAATTGCAGAATGTAAAGTGCTGAATCATAAATGACTTGAATGTAAATGGGAGTGGGAAGTTACTGAATGCAAAATTAAGCTGTAAAGAAATGGATAGATAAGAATGGGGGAATTCATTGAGATTGGGAGATGATGTCTCTTTGGATCAAATCTAGCTTATATCCTCTTCAATCATGCAACTCATTGACCTCTTGGCAATCATGATTGATTGAGCCGCAATCCCTTGGTGACTCAATCTCTCAGATCTTGATCAATAGCCAATTCCTTGGTCTAATTGCTCATGAAGAGAGATATGTTTGGTCCCTGATTATACCACACACCCTCACAGGTCCAGGTAGAGGGGGGATTATATGTCACGTATCCCATCACCAAAACCCAGATTCTACTCAAGTGTGAGAAGGGATTTCAAGCATGGTTTCATGTTTCCTTTTCCAAGGTTCCCACGAAACCCAATTACATTCAATCTCTTTTCCAAGATAATTGAACACTAAGCATTAAGAACGAAATTCCTTCTAGCAAATCAAGAGAAGATGAAGAGAAGAAGAATTTCACTATTATCAATTCATCAAGTACAATAGAGCTCCCTCTCTCAATGAGAGGGAAGTTAGCTACTCAAAGCTTGAAAAGTACTCAAAAATGGAGTGTAAAAGTGGATCTAGTACTAACTACTTAACCCCTCTTCAGTACTCCTTGGGGGTATTTATACTACTCCTAGTAAAAAAAATTACAAAAGTGAAAAGGGAAAATTACATTTTGGAGGGAAAGAAAACACTCAACAAGCGTGACTTCTTAGTTGGCGTGTGGCTGGCGCTCTACCAGCGTGTCACGTGCCCTTTAAACTAGCTTGGCGTGCCACGCTCAATCCTTCAAGTGGCATGCTCTTCTCTCTATCAACCTTGGCGTGCCACGCCTTCGAGCTCAAGTGGCACGCCCTTTGCTTTTTTCCACCTTCCTTTGCCTCTGGAAACTTCAACTGGTGTGGCACACCCAGGGTCTGGCGTGCCACGCCCTTGTTGTGTGCTTGGCTAAGGTCCTCTGGAAAGTTACACTAGTGTGGCACGCCCAGGATCTGGCGTGCCATGCCCCTTTGTGAGTGAATGGTTCCTCTGTTTGGCGTGCCACGCCACGAACTCAAGTGGCACGCGCCAATGTTTCTTTGCCCTCTGAATGACCCTTGCATGCCATGCCTGGTTGCTCAAGTGGCACGCCTAAGTGAAGAATAGTGAATGGCGTGCCACGCCTTCGATACCAAGTGGCACGCCCCGTGTAATTGGCCTCTTCCATCTTCTCTAGAAACTTATACCAGCGAGCCACGCCTAAAGGTTGGCGTGCCGCGTCCATGATCTTGTCTTGTTCCAGTAGTTGGCATGCCATGCCTCAGCCTTCAAGTGGCACGCCATAGTGACATGCTCGGATTGGCGTGCCACGTCTTCGACATCAAGTGGCACGCCCAGTCCTTGCTCATGTTATCTTGTGCATTGGCGTGCCACGCCTGGTTGCTCAAGTGGCACGCCTAAGTGAGGTTGAGAGGTTGGCGTGCCACACCTTCGACTTCAAGTGGCACGTCCAGTCTTCAATTGCCTTCAGCCCCTTCTCTGGATCATTGTACCAGCGTGCTACGCCATGCTGCTCAAGTGGCACACCCATGTATTTGTGCACTCTTCAAGCTTGGCGTGTCACGCCTGGGTCTTCAAGTGGCACGCCAAAGTGACTTTTTGGAGTTGGCGTGCCACGCCTTCGACACCAAGTGGCACGCCATAATGGAGGTTCTTCTTGAGATGGTGAGTTGGTGTGCCACGCCCCTTTGCTCAAGTGGCATGCCCATAGTAATTGATGGGTCAGGCATGCCACGCCCCTTTTGTGTCCTCCATTTTGCTTTCTGTAATTTTGTACTAGTGTGCCACGCCCAGTCCTGGTGTGCCATGCCCACATGCATGCTTGGATTTCCCTTCTGGAATTTAGTACTGGCGTGCCACGCTTAGCTCCTGGCGTGCTATGCCAGTGCATTTTTGTGGTTTGCTCCCAAGTGGCACGCCAATTTCACACGCTCAGCTTCTTATTTGTCTTCTTCCCATTTCTGATGTCCTTTTTCACCTAAAATTCAGCACAACTCATCTCAAAGTAGTGTACCATAATATTAATCAAATAATGCATGAATTGTACTGATAAAATGAGATTTGTTCTCTTTTACGGCCTTCTTTATGCAAGAAAGAAGGGTGGATGATGCATGTCATCACACACCCTTTGACTTTGCTCGTTGATTTCAACTGGTATCATGGCTTCTATGCCATAAGCAAGTCGGAAGGGTGTTTCTCCTATGGCAGACTGAGGTGTAGTCCGATAAGCCCAGAGTACTTGAGGGAGCTCTTCAGCCCTGGCTCCCTTTGCTTCTTGCAACCTTTTCTTCAATTCAGCCAGTATAACCTTATTAGCTACCTCAGCTTGCCCATTTGCTTGTGGGTGCTCTATCGAGGTGAACTAGTGCTTGATCTTCATATTGGATACCAGGTTTCTGAAGGTTGGATCAGTGAACTGAGTGCCATTATCAGTGGTGATGGAGTGGGGGACTCCATACCTTGTGATAATGTTCTTGTAGAGGAACCTCCGACTTCTTTGGACTGTGATGGTGGCTAATGGTTCTGCTTCGATTCATTTCGTGAAGTAGTCTACCCCTACTATTAGATACTTTACTTGTACATGCGCTTGGGAAAAGGGTCCCAATAGGTCCAATCCCCATTTTACAAAAGGCCATGGAGAAGTTATGCTAATGAGCTCCTCGGGGGGAGCGACGTGGAAGTTTGCATGTGATGAGCGGATAATTTATACGCTTTTTGGCATTGTTTTTAGGTAGTTTTTAGTAAGTTCAAGCTACTTTTAGGGATGTTTTCATTAGTTTTTATGTTAAATTCACATTTCTGGACTTTACTATGAGTTTGTGTGTTTTTTTGTGATTTCAGGTAATTTCTGGCTGAAATTGAGGGACTTGAGCAAAACTTTGAAAAAGGCTGACAAAAGGACTGCTGATGCTGTTGGAATCTGACCTCCCTGCACTCAAAATGGATTTTCTGGAGCTACAGAACTTCAATTGGCGCGCTCTCAACGGCGTTGGAAAATAGACATCCAGAGCTTTCCAGCAATATATAATAATCCATACTTTATTCGGAAATTGACGACGTAACTTGGCGTTGAACGCCAAGTACATGCTGCTGTCTGGAGTTAAACGCCAGAAACACGTCATGATTCGGAGTTGAACGCCCAAAACACGTTATAACTTGGAGTTCAACTCCAAGAAAAGCCTCAACTTGTGAATAGATCAAGCTCAGCCCAAGCATACACCAAGTGGAAGTGGATTTATGCATCAATTACTTACTCATGTAAACCCTAGTAGCTAGTCTAGTATAAATAGGATAAGTTACTATTGTATTAGACATCTTTTGACAGTTTAATCTTTTGACTTTTTAGTCTTTGATCATTTGGTCTTTTGATCATTCAGGGGGCTGGCCATTCGGCCATGCCTGAACTTTTCACTTATTTATTTTCAACAGTGGAGTTTCT
>NC_029780.3:50966973-50983942 GCF_000817695.3 Arachis duranensis | reverse complement strand
TCATCATTCTCACCTATGAACGTGCGTGACTGACAACCACTTCCGTTCTACTCTAGGCCGGGCGCATATCTCTTAGATTCCCAATAGAATCTTCGTGGTATAAGCTAGATAGATGGCGGCATTCATGGGGATCCGAAAAGTCTAACCTTGTCTGTGGTATTCCGAGTAGGATCCCGGAAATCTGGAAAGTTTAACCTTGTCCGTGGTATTCCGAGTAGGATTCCGGTATTGAATGACTGTGACGAGCTTTAAACTCGCGATTGCTGGGCGTGATGACAAACGCAAAAGGATCGATGGATCCTATTCCAACATGATCGAGAACCAACAGCTGATTAGCCGTGCTGTGACAGAGCATTTGGACCATTTTCACTGAGTGGATGGGATGTAGCCATTGTCAAGGGTGATGCCTCCAGACGGTTAGCCGTGTAGTGATAGCGCATAGGACCATTTTCCCGAGAGGATTAAAAGTAGCCATTGATGATGGTGATGCCCTACATACAGCTTGCCATGGAAAGGAGTAAGAAGGATTGGATGAAAGCAATAGGAAAGTAGAGATTCGAGAGGATTCTAGCATCTCCACACGCCTATCTGAAATTTCCACTATTGATCTACATAAGTATTTCTATCCTTTTTTATTTTATTTATCTTTTAATTATCTAATCCAATTACATTTGACCCTATGAATCCACTTAACTGAGATTTACAAGGTGACCATAGCTTGCTTCATACCAACAATCTCTGTGGGATCGACCCTTACTCACGTAAGGTATTACTTGGATGACCCAGTACACTTGCTGGTTAAGTTGAACGGAGTTGTGTCCACACATAGTTGAAAAAGCAATAAATTTTACAAAATACAATAACAAAGGAATCATAATTTTGTCCACCAGCATGCATTTGGCATGGTTGAACCTCTTTACGAATTCGGTGGCATCGTTCTGCAAGGTCGGCCAGTAGAACCCAGCTCGTATGACTTTCCTATCCAAGGACTTTGCTCCGAGATGGTTCCCACATATACCATTGTGGACCTCTTTTAAGACTTCTGTTGTCCTTGAAGTCAGGATACACTTTAACAATGGTGTAGATATCCCTCTTTTATAGAGGATATTTTTTTACCAAAGTGTAGCTTTGTGCTTCCCTCCAAATTTTCTTGGCCTCTTTTTCCTCTTTGGGTAGGATGTCGAATTTAATATATTCGATTAATGGGTTCATCCATCCGAGGTCTGATGGTGTTTTTGTGGAAAAACGAATTCCAAACACACAACTCACCGGCAAGTATACCGGGTCGCATCAAGTAGTAATAACTCACTTAGACTGAGGTCAATCCCATAGGGACTGATGGATCAAGCAACTTTAGTGGGTGATTAGTTTAGTCAAGCTAACATGGAGTGAATTGTGTGAAGTGTAACCAACAGAAAGTAAATTGACAAGAATTGTAAATGATAGAATGTAAATAGGTAGAAAACTTAAAGAGCAAGGAATGTAAATTGACAGAATCTTAAATGGCAAGAAAGGTAAACTGCATGAAAAGTAAAGGGGGTTGGGGTGATGACAATTAAAGAGAGCAATAGATCAAAACTCAAAACTCTTGCAGAAAGCTTAACTTGCAGGAAAGTAAATTGGGAGCAATGTAAACAGAGAAGCAAAATTGCAGTGAATCAAAACTTAGAGCAATTGCAGAGGAATTAAAATCGTGCAGGAAATGTAAATGAGATTTGCAGCAAGCTCAATGTAAACTGAATTAAAAATGAAAACAGCAAATGAAATTAGATCTAATTCCTTAATTCTCAGAATTTTGTAGCAGAAGAACAAGGATGAATTTCAGATTAAGAATTGAAACAGAATTCCTTCAAACTTAATCTGAAATTTAAAGCAGAAAGTAAAAGTTGATGAAGCAAGAAAATGAAAACAGGAAAATAACTTCATATCCAATTCTTAGAACAATTGAGAAGAGAGGTAAAAGATGAATCTCAAACTTAGAATCAATGAAGCTCTTCAATCTCAATTTAAATTCCAAGAACAGATGTTGTAGAAGAAAAGGAAAATGGAGGAAGAAGAACTAAGATCCAAATTCAATTCTCAAATTCAAAAAGGAAAAATTAAAAGAGAGCTCTCTACTACTACTGCTCCCTAGTGGAGCCAGCCTCTTTAATAAAATGGAATTGATGCCTTTATATAGGCTTTACCCAATGAAAATGAAATTACAATTAAATGAAAATCCTAATTCTAGCATGTTCTTGTGCCTTTGAGTCAATGGGCTTTGCTTGCTTTTTATTTGAAGAGTGGATCCGGTTGGCATTTTGATTCGGTGAAGAATTGAATTAAATTGGATTTTTGGTTGAATTTGGACCATGGGTTTTGCTCCCAGGGCAAGGCTTGGCTCTTGGCAAGAGCTTTGGCCAAGAGCTTTGGTTCCCTTCCTTGCCAAAGTGTACGCACGTTCTTTCCTTGTGACAAGAGAACAAAGCTCTTGCATGGTTTAAGTCTTGGGTGAAGCACTTGCTGGCCATTTTCCTTGGCATGAGTAGCGCTACTTCGTTGCTTCCCTTGGTATCCCTCTTCGAATCCTGGTGGAAGCACTTTGATTCATTTTTGCTTTTTTTGGCCCTTAAAGAAGCTTTCACCTTGTATCTCAATTCTATGCCAAATATAGATTGCCATATATCGTTGAAAATCTCTGAATGTCAGCTTTCCAATGCAACTGGAAGCACATCAATCAGACATCTGTAGCTCAAGTTATAGCTCTTTGAATGAGGCATGGTCATATTGTGAGCGCCCAAATTTTAACTTAGCGAAAATTTTGCTTCCAAGCTCATTTTCCTTGATTTTTCCTTGAAGAAGTCTGAAAAAGCTCTTGGAGAAAGCTCTTGGCAAGAGCTTTAGGCAAGAGCTTTGCTTTGAGTTTTGCCTTGCTTTTTGAAGTAAAGCTCTTAGCAAGAGCTTTAGGCTCTTGGCAAGAGCTTTGTGCCTTTGCTCCTTGTTGTGAGACACAATTTTCTTCCCTTGGGCCACGCTT
This sequence comes from Arachis duranensis, assembly GCF_000817695.3. Taxonomy (NCBI): domain Eukaryota; kingdom Viridiplantae; phylum Streptophyta; class Magnoliopsida; order Fabales; family Fabaceae; genus Arachis; species Arachis duranensis. Next base: position 50,980,926 of record NC_029780.3, on the reverse strand, counting down.
TTCTTCCTTAGTTTGGTCATGGCCCACGCTTTTAAAAGCGTGGCCTAAGGCTCCAAAGTGTGCTCCAACTTCAAAGTGTGTCCCAAAGCTCTTTTTTTCTCCTTTTTAACTTATTTTGTGCTTCTTTGCTTCTTTTTCTTCTTATTTCCTATAAGATTTATAAAATTAAAATATCAAAGAAATATACCATTTAAGCACAAAAGAATGCAATATTTGAGTACAAATCATCAATTTCTTGTATGAAAAAGCATAGAAAAACATGACATGGTGACATGTCATCACAACACCAAACTTAAACCTTGCTTGTCCCCAAGCAAGAAAAGAATCATGCAATAAAGATTGACAATCCAAGGTGAGAAGAATAGCAAGTTAATGTTCATGGCAAGCTAGTTTTCTATGCATGCTATAATCACAAAAGAAATATAAATGATTGATGCTTCTATCTAGCTCAATCTATGAAATCTTTTCCTTATAATTTTTCCTTGAAACAAGCTTTTGATTTTCTTATTAACTTCTCCTTTTGGATGCTTTGCCCCATGAGTTGATAACAAAGCTACGATTCTAAATGCTTTGTTTTCAAGTATTACCACTTGATACATAAACACCACAAGCATTTGAATTAGAGGACTTCATTAAGCTCATTTTTTTTCTTTTCTTGACTCTCTAATCATTGATGCTCAGAACCTTGAGCTTTGAGGGAGTGCTTATGCACTTGAGCCTAGCCTTGACTTCTAAGTATTTTGTTTTCAAGCATTTGGCTTGATACATAAACACCACAAGTACTTAGCAAATAAATTGCCATTGGTACTCAGAGCCTTCAGCTTTCTCATTCTTTCCCTTTTTCTTTTCTTGCCCTTTTTTGCTTTTTTCATGGTTTTTATGATTTCAAAAGATTTCACAAAATCTCCTAGATGAAAACTTCAATTAAATAAAATCTAATGCAATTGAGCAATAATCAAACATACTAGCTTTCCAATACTTGTATGCACATGCTAAATTCTTCTTTAATTCCTTGTTTGTTTATGATCATGATAATTTATTGCTGTTGAATTCACAAAACTCAAGTTGGTGGTCATAATATCACAGCAACATGTTGTAAATCAAAATTTAAACTATGCTTATTCATACCACACATGCATACAGAGAAGACAAAGACAATCATGCAATTTGAAGTGCTGTAAACAAATGAGGGGAAAAGGAACTTTACAACCTTGTAATTCATCTTCTCTATTGTTGTCATTTTCATCCTATTCTTCCTCTTCCCTTGCCAAACTCAGAATGCTTTCTCATCCTCAAGCAATAATTAGAACAATGGCTATGGGGCTAAGATAGATCATGAGTGTCTTACACAATGAAGTGTTAGTGATACATGTGCTCTAAATAAGCAAAATTAAAGATATGAAGGCACAGAGAAATAGAGACATTATGGTTGCAAAAAATAAGAGGGTGTGCATGATACATTGCATAAAAGAATAAGTGGCACACCAAACTTAGTGTGACACTTTTACTTGGAATTGATGCAAGTATCTAGTAGATATTGAAACCAAATTTTGCTGCATAGCAACACCAAACTTAGAATGCAATCACATGTCCATTTTATTTGAACTAAAACTAAATGAAACTGTCATTTGTTTACTACAATCACCAATTGAAGCATCTGTCATGAATAAGGATCTCTTAGTGATGTATTAACAAAAACAGTTAAGAAGCAAAATAAGTGAAAGCATTAAGCAAAGAAATAACTAAAGTAAACAGAATAATAAAGTGTCAAACAAAAAGAAAAATAACACTGCAAAGGCATTATGATTATGCAGAAGTGGTGTTTCTTAATGAATTGCATAGAGAATTAAGTGGTACACCAAACCTAGAATCTTAGTGTGTTACTTCCATGTAGAATTGATGCAATCATCCCAAGAGATTGAAAACAAATTGTCGCAGGACAACACCAAACTTAGAATGTAACCATACGCCAATTTATTGGAATTTAAAAAAGCAAGGAGAAGAAATGTACCTACTATCTACCTGTTCTTCACTTTCTTCCTCTTCTTCCAATTTGTTAAGAGGAATGACCTCAAGGGGGGAGAAGTTTCAGCTATTGTCCCCTTTCTTGGTTTCCTCTCAGCAAGCCTCCTTTTGTACATGGCTTGATTGAGCTTGCTTGTTAGTGGTCTAGGGGTTGGATTGCTTGTGGTTGACCTCCTCTTGAATGTTGTCCTTAGTATCTTGGTCACAATCCTCTTCTCGGTGCTTTTGTTAATTGCCTTCACTTCCTTGAATTCAAGAATTGGTGGTTGTATGATTATTGGAGTGATTTTTTCATTAGGAGCCTCTTGAATTGGTGGTTCCATGAGCCCTTCCTTCATGTGATTTTCTGCTTCACTTGAGTTTGGACTTCCTTGATTGTCCTCCTCACTTTCTTGCTTTTTCACTTTCTCCTTCACATTCAATATTTGACTTAATAGTACTTTCATGGAGGAGGTTTGTTGTTCTTCCCAAGATTTCTTCATCTCCTCTTCATATTTTTCGATCACAAATTCAAGGGAACTTTGTGGGGGTTGTGAATGTTCATGTTCCTTCGTCTCCTCAAGTGCAGTTTCATTTTCAAATACCTTTACCACCTCATTCTCTATTGGAGTTTCACTTGATACAGTAGCCTTCTCGTCTTGCTCTTCCACTTTCTCCTTCACATCCACCAAGTGATCTTCATTCTTCTTGCTTAGTGGTTTTGAGTGTTTCCCTATGTTCTCCAAATGCTCATCCATCTTCTGAAGAAGGATTTATTTTTCTCTCTAGGATTATTATTGTTCCTCCATGAGTTGTTCTTGTCTTTTCAACAATTCTCTGGATTTTTGAAGGGGATCCTCAGCTATTAGCTCAAAAGATGAAGATTGAGAATGAGTTTTTGGATATGTGGATGCTGTGGTGAAGTTGTTTTGAGTGGTATGGGATGAATCTTGTGGATTGTGAAATAAGTTTTGTGGTTGGTGGAATAAATTGTATGGATCTTGGAGGAGACTTTGTGTTGAGGCATAATCAAGTGATGAACAATCTTCAAACGAGGAACTAGGAGGTGGGGTTGGGCAATTTTGTATGAGTGAATTGAAGGTTTGCTCAAGTGATGATGGCTCTTGATAAGTAGAGTATGACACATTGAATGCTCTCTGGTTTTGATCTTCCCAATCATAACTTGAAGAATTGTGGAATTCCTCAGAGTGTGGATCATTTTGTGGCCACGGGGAACAATCTTCCAAGTATGCTCTGGCAGCACAATCAACTGATAATGTCCTTAAATAATTAGAATGTGAATCATTGCATTTCCCTTCCCAGCCATCATTTGTGTACGTGCCATCATAGTATGAGTCACTTTGTGGCTCTGGAAAATAGTTCATTTTACTTGATTGTTCATACTCCCTCATTCCTTGTTGATACTCCCATCCACCATGAGGATAATGATATGAATCATTTTGTGGTGGTGGTTGGTATCCCTCATGATTCTCTTGCTCATCTTGGGGTTCTGAAGCAATTCTCCATGGATTGGAGTGCTCAGAATTTGTATCTTCTTGGTGATATTTCCAACCATCATTAGAATAATGACTTGAATCAAATTGTGATGGTGGGCAATATCCCATGAAATTTGTTTGATTAAAAGATGAGGTTAACTCCATTTGAATTTTGTGAAACACAACACTAATGAAAATTGAAGTTCATGTCTCAGAGAAGAACTTCTTAGTGAAGCAAAAATACAAACACCTTGGGTTCAACTTAGAACAGAGAATAAAAATAAAGAAAATGCTTGATCTAGAATTTTCACCCACTTAATCATTGTTGATATAATCAATTAACGGCTCCAAAAACTTGATGGTGTTTTTGTGGAAAAACGAATTCCAAACACACAACTCACCGGTAAGTATACCGGGTCGCATCAAGTAGTAATAACTCACTTAGAGTGAGGTCGATCCCACAGGGATTGATGGATCAAGCAACTTTAGTGGGTGATTAGGTTAGTCAAGCTAACATTGAGTGAATTATGTGAAGTGTAACCAACAGAAAGTAAATTGACAAGAATTGTAAATGATAGAATGTAAATAGGCAGAAAACTTAAAGAGCAAGGAATGTAAATTGACAGAATCTTAAATGGCAAGAAAGGTAAACTGCATGAAAAGTAAAGGGGGTTGGGGTGTTGGAAATTAATGAGAGCAATAGATCAAAACTCAGAACTCTTGCAAAAAGCTTAACTTGCAGGAAAGTAAATTGGGAGCAATGTAAACAGAGAAGAAAAATTATAGTGAAACAAAACTTAGAGAAATTGCAGAGGAATTAAAATCGTGCAGGAAATGTAAATGAGATTTAAAGCAAGCTCAATGTAAACTGAATTAAAAATGAAAACAGCAAATGAAATTAGACCCAATTCCTTAATTCTCAGAATTATGTAGCAGAAGAACAAGGATGAATTTCATATTAAGAATTGAAACAGAATTTCTTCAATCTTAATCTGAAATTTAAAGTAGAAAGTAAAAGTTGATGAAGCAAGAAAATGAAAACAGGAAAATAACTTCAAATCCAATTCTTAGAACAATTGAGAAGAGAGGTAAAAGATGAATCTCAAACTTAGAATCAATGAAGCTCTTCAGTCTCAATTTAAATTCCAAGAACAGATGTTGCAGAAGAAAATAAAAATGGAGGAAGAAGAACTAAGATCCAAATTCAATTCTCAAATTCAAAAAGTTAAAATTAAAAGAGAGCTCTCTACTACTACTGCTCCCTAGTGGAGCCAGCCTCTTTAATAAAATGGAATTGATACCTTTATATAGGCTTTACCCAATGAAAATGAAATTACAATTAAATGAAAATCCTAATTCTAGCTTGTTCTTATGCCTTTGAGTCAATGGGCTTTGCTTGCTTTTTATTTGAAGAGTGGATCCGGTTGGCTTTTTGATTTGGTGAAGAATTGAATTAAATTGGATTTTTGGTTGAATTTGGACCATGGGTGTTGCTCCCAGGGCAAGGCTCGGCTCTTGGCAAGAGCTTTGGCCAAGAGCTTTGGTTCCCTTCCTTGCCAAAGTGTACGCACGTTCCTTGCTTGTGACAAGAGAACAAAGCTCTTGGCAAGAGCTTTGCTTGTCCTTGAGGTCCATGGTTCAAGTCTTGGGTGAAGCACTTGCTGGCCATTTTCCTTGGCATGAGTAGCACTACTTCCTTGCTTCCCTTGGTATCCCTCTTTGAATCCTGGTGGAAGCACTTTGATTCATTTTTGCTTATTTTTGGCCCTTAAAGAAGCTTTTCACTCGTGTCCCAATTCTATGCCAAATATGGATTGCCATATATCGTTGGAAAGCTCTGAATATCAGCTTTCTAACTCAACTAGAAGCACATCAATCGGACATCTGTAGCTTAAGTTATAGCCCTTTGAATGAGGCATGGTCATACTGTGAGCGCCCAGATTTTAACTTAGCGAAAATTTTGCTTCCAAGCTCATTTTCCTTGATTTTTCCTTGAAGAAGCCCGAAAAAGATCTTGGAGAAAGCTCTTGGCAAGAGCTTTAGGCAAGAGCTTTGCTTTGAGTTTTGCCTTGCTTTTTGAAGTAAAGCTCTTGGCAAGAGCTTTGTGCCTTTGCTCCTTGTTGTGATACACGCTTTTCTTCCCTTGGGCCACGCTTTTCTTCCTTAGTTTGGTCATGGGCCACGCTTTTAAAAGCGTGGTCTAAGGCTCCAAAGTGTTTTCCAACTCCAAAGTGTGTCCCAAAGCTCTTTTTTTCTCCTTTTTAACTTATTTTGTGCTTCTTTGCTTCTTTTTCTTCTTATTTCCTACAAGATTTATAAAATTAAAATATCAAAGAAATATACCATTTAAGCATAAAAGAATGCAATATTTGAGCACAAATCATCAATTTCTTGTATGAAAAAGCATAGAAAAACATGACATGGTGACATGTCATCAAGGTCCAATCTAGATACTTTAAGGACATCTTTTCTGCCCTCTGTTTTTGTAACTGAGGGTTCTTTGAGAGTTTCTTGGATTAGGCTTCAATTATTCCCTCCTGGCTTGGTACTTGCTAGCTTGGAGAGGGCGTCTGCTCTGCTGTTGAGATATTGAGTTATGTGTTTGACCTCAGTCTCAGCAAATCGCCTACGGTATTCCAAGATTTTGTCTAAGTACCTTTTCATGTTGGGATCTTTAGCCTGGTACTCTCCATTGATTTGTGAGGTCACTACTTGAGAGTCGCTAAACATAACTACTTTTGTTGCGCCGACTTCTTCTGACAGTTTCAACCTTGCAATCAAGGCTTCATATTCTGCTTGATTGTTGGAGACTGGGAATTCGAATTTGAGGGAGACTTCTACTTGAGTTCCCTCTTGGTTGACTAAGATTAAGCCCGTGCCACTCCCAACTTTATTGGAGGATCCATCTACATATAGTTACCATGCAGTGGAAGCTTTCTCTTGATCTCCTGCATATTCTGCCATGAAGTCGGTGAGGCATTGGGATTTGATTGCCGTCCGAGTTTCGTACTTAAGAGGTTGAACTCGGATAGCTCTATGGCCCATTGAACCATTCTACCTGCAATATCCATCTTTTGGAGGATTTGCTTCATGGTTTAATTCGTTTGAACTCTTATTGTGTTAGCCTGAAAATAAGGCCGTAGCCTTCGAGAGGCTACTATTAAGGGATACGTAAACTTCTCCACTTTTGATACCTTAATTCAGGGCCTTGTAGAACTTTACTGGTGAAGTATACGGGATGTTGCCCGACCTCATCTTCCCGTTTTAAAGCTGATGCTACGGCTTTGTCTGCTACAGACAAATACAAGCTGGGTTCTTCCCCAACTGTAGGTCGGGTCAGAATAGGAGGTTGCCTTAAAAACCTTTTGAACTCCTGGAATGCTTCTTCGCACTTAGGAGTCCATTCGAACTGGCATCCTTTTCTTAGTAGAGAGAAGAGTGGTAAGAATCTTAATGCTGATCCTGCCAAAAACCTGAAGAGGACGGCAAGTCGGCCATTCAGCTGCTGGACCTCCTTTAAGCAAGTCAGGCTTTTCATTTCTAGGATTGCTTTACACTTGTCGGAACTAGCTTCGATCCCCCCATCAAAGTACCTCAAGAAGACCTATGTTCTATAGAAAAATTAAGTCATGACCAGTCAATAGCTTTCAAGTGCATTATGAATACAGTTGATAGGAGAGAAAGTGGAGTGTTATTCGTTGATGGGCCAGGGAGAGCAGGCAAAATATTTTTTTTACAGAGCTATAATTGCAGACTTAAGAAGTAAAGGACTTATTGTCTTGGTAACTGCGTCATCAGAAATAGCTGCAACTTTACTACCTGGGGGTTGAACAACTCATTCTAGATTTAAGATCCCAATTAATGCAGAGCTATTCTCCATATGCCACATAAGTAAACAATGTGATCTCGCAAAACTGATTAGGCAAAGGGTGCACGAAATTGTGTATGCCAATATTAATGGACTATTTAACACAGCTTCGTACCACTAACCAGCAAGTGCACTGGGTCGTCCAAGTAATACCTTACGTGAGTAAGGGTCGATCCCACGGAGATTATTGGTTTGAAGCAAGCTATGTTTATTTTATTATTCTTAGTCAGGATTTCAATTAAAATTATCAGTTTGAATTATTAGAAAAATAAAAGAGCATAAAATAAATAATTGTTACTTTAATAATGGAGAATATGTTGGAGTTTTGGAGATGCTTTGTCTTCTGAATTTCTGTAATGTAATATTCCATCCATGGAAAAGTGCAAAGTTCCCTCCATGGCAAGCTGTTTGTAGGGTGTCACCATTGTCAGTGGCTACCTCCCATCCTCTCAGTGAAAACGGTCCAAATGCTCTGTCACAGCACGGCTAATCAGCTGTTGGTTCTCGATCATGTTGGAATAGGATCCATTGATCCTTTTGCATTTGTCATCACGCCCAGCAATCGCGAGTTTGAAGCTCGTCACAGCCATTCAATCCTTGAATCCTTCTAGGAATACCACAGACAAGGTTTAGACTTTCCGGATCCTCAAGAGTGGCCGCCATCAATTCTAGCTTATACCACGAAGATTCCGATTAAGGAATCTAAGAGAAGCTCATTCAATCTTATGTAGAACAGAGGTGGTTGTCAGGCACACGTTCATGGATTGAGGAAGGTGATGAGTGTCACGGATCATCACCTTCTTCATAATTACGCGCAAATGAACATCTTAGATAGGAACACACACGTTTGAATGGAGAAATAGAAACAATTGCATTAATTCATCGAGACGTTGCAGAGCTCCTCACCCCCAACAATGGAGTTTAGAGACTCATGCCGTCAAAGTGTATAAAATTTAGATCTGAAAATGTCATGAGATCCAAAATAATTCTCTAAAAGTTGTTTAAATAGTAAACTAGTAGCCTAGGTTTACAGAAAATAAGTAAACTAAGATAATTGGTGCAGAAATCCACTTCTGGGGCCCACTTGGTGTGTACAGGGGCTGAGACTTAAGCTTCTCACGTCCTTGGGCTGTTTCTGGAGTTGAACGCCAGGTTGTAACATGTTTTGGGCGTTGAACTCCAACTTGTAACTTGTTTCTGGCGCTGGACGCCAGACTGCAACATGGAACTGGAGTTGAATGCCAGTTTACGTCATCTATCTTTGCGCAAAGTATGTACTATTATATATTGCTGGAAAGCCCTGGATGTCTATTTTCCAACCCAATTGAGAGCGCGTCAATTGGACTCCTGTAGCTCCAAAAAATACATTCCGAGTGCAGGGAGGTCAGGATCCAACAACATCAGCAGTCCTTTTTCAGCCTAACTCAGATTTTTGCTCAGCTCCCTCAATTTCAGCCAGAAAATACCTGAAATCACAGAAAAACACACAAACTCATAGTAAAGTCCAGAAATATGATTTTTGCCTAAAAGCTAATAATATTTTACTAAAAGCTAATTAAAACATACTAAAATCTACATGAAATTACCCCCAAAAAGCGTATAAAATATCCGCTCATCAGCAAACAGCAGCGATAATTTGGGACGAATCACCAATGGCTAATAAAGAGACAATGGAATCATTAGACCATACATTGCGAGACATATTAGAAAATAATAATCTATTTAGAGGAAAAGTGATGGTAATGGGAGGGGATTTCCACCAAGTACTACCTGTTATACCGAAAGGAAGTAAGTCGCAATTGATTTAAGCTTTTATTGTTAAATAACATTTGTGGGAATTCACAAAAATTCTCCACCTACGACAAAATATGCGATCTCTTAATGATCATAATTTTGCGGAGTATCTTATGTGCATAGGGGATGAGATTGAGGCTACCATATGCGAGGACTTGGTACAAATAGAAGCACACATGGCAATACTATTGGAAGGTGATGCATCATTACACAAATTAATAGAAAAAACATTTTCAAATTTACAACTTCATGGGTGGATGCATCTTAAATGGTGGTGAGAACGATACTGACACCCAAAAACAATGATGTACAATAGCTCAATGATATAATCATCAACAAATTTTTAGGAGACGAATGAATTTTAGCATCCTTTGATAAAGTAGAAGGAGATACCAATAATATGTATCAATAAGAATATGTTAACTCAATCTTCACAGGTGGACTGTGATAAACCACTATTTTATGGTTTATCTTTTGCTCAATTAAGTGGTTTTTATTAAATCCTTGCCCACTTATTCATATGATTTGCATAGTTTTACAATCCCTTCCTAGTTTTGTTCTGTGATTGAAAGCTTGTTTCCTACAGTGTTTGATTTGTGTATTTTAAGTCTCCTTTATACCATTCGATTCTGTGAGTGTTAAGTGTTTCAGGCTTTATAGGGCAGGAATGGCTTAGAGGATGAAAAGGAAGCTTGCAAAAATGGAAAGAACACAAGAAACTAAGGAGATAACCAGCGAGCATCGACGCGCACGCCTGGCTCACGCGTGCGCGTGATATGGAGAAATTTGCAGCGATGCGTGTGCGTGCCTGACGCGTACACGTGGATTGGAGTTCTGCAATATGACACGAGCGCATGCTTGACACGTACGCGTGACTGACGCGTACACGTGTGATGAGCGGATAATTTATACGCTTTTTGGCATTGTTTTTAGGTAGTTTTTAGTATGATCTAGTTACTTTTAGGGATGTTTTCATTAGTTTTTATGCTAAATTCACATTTCTGGACTTTACTATGAGTTTGTGTGTTTTTCTATGATTTCAGGTATTTTCTGGCTGAAATTAAGGGACCTGAGCCAAACTCTAATAGGAGGCTGACAAAGGACTGCTGATGTTGTTAGAATCTGACCTCCCTGCACTCAAAATAGATTTTCTGGAGCTACAGAACTCCAAATGGCGCGCTCTCAACGGCGTTAGAAAGTAGACATCCAGAGTTTCCAGCAATATATAATAGTTTATACTTTATTCGTGATTAGACAACGTAAACTGGCGCTCAACGCCAGTTCCATACTGCATTCTGGAGTCAAACGCCAGAAACACCTCACGAACTAGAGTTGAACGCCCAAAACACATTACAACTTGGTGTTCAACTCCAAAAGAAGCCTCAGCTCATGTAACATTCAAGCTCAGCCCAAACATACACCAAGTGGGCCCCGGAAGTGGATTTATACGTCAATTACTTACTTCTGTAAACCCTAGTAGCTAGTTTAGTATAAATAGAACTTTTTACTAGTGTATTAGACATCTTTGGTCTCAGTTTTATATTATTATTCATCTAAGGAGACTATTGATCACGTTTTGGGGGCTGGCCATTCGGCCATGCCTGAACCTCTATCACTTATGTATTTTCAAGGGTGGAGTTTCTACACACCATAAGATTAAGGGTGTAGAGCTCTGCTGTACCTCAAGTTTCAATGCAATTACTACTATTTTCTATTCAATTCAACTTATTCTTATTCTAAGATATTCGTTACACTTCAACATGATGAATGTGATGATCCGTGACACTCATCATCATTCTCACCTATGAACGCATGACTGACAATCACTTCCGTTCTACTTTAGACCAGGCACATATCTCTTAGATTCCTTAATCAGAGTCTTCGTGGTATAAGCTAGAATTGATGGCGGCATTCATGGGAATCCAGAAAGTCTAACCTTGTCTGTGGTATTCCGAGTAGGATTCCGGGATTGAATGACTGTGACGAGCTTCAAACTCGCGATTGCTGGGCGTGATGACAAACGCAAAAGAATCAAGAGGATGGGATGTAGCCATTGACAACGGTGATGCCCTACATACAGCTTGCCATAGAAAGGAGTGACAAAGATTGGATAAAGGGAGTAGGAAAGCAGAGATTTAGAAGGAACACAACATCTCCATACACCTATCTGAAATTCCCACCATTGAATTACATGAGTAACTCTATCTTTATTTTCTGTTTGATTTATTATTATTATCCGAAAAACTAATAATCTCTTAATACAGTTAAATCTGCCTGACTGGGATTTACAAGATGACCATAGCTTGCTTCATACCAACAATCTCTGTGGGATCGACCCTTACTCATGTAAGGTATTACTTGGACGACCCAGTACACTTGCTCGTTAGCTGTGCGGAGTTGTGACAAAGTGAGATTCACGTTTGAGAGCGCTACCAAGTTATTGGAGCCATTGTTGATGATCACAATTTCGTCCACCAAGTTTTTGGTGCCGTTGCCGGGGATTGTTCGAGTATGGACAACTGACGGTTCATCTTGTTGCTCAGATTAGGTAATTTTCTTTTCAAAAAGTTTTCAAAAATTTTTCAAAATTTTTCTGTTTTCGTTTTTCCAAAAAAAAATTATTTTCAAAAAATTTTTAAACTATTCTATGGCTTCAAAACTTTCAAGAATGAATTCTAGAGTTTCATGGTAACATGTTGAATCCTAGCTGGCTGTAAAGCCATATCCAAACTCCTTTGGGATTGGTCTTCAACTAATCACCACAATGCATGTAATGCCATCCTAAAACTGGCTGGCTATTAAGCCATGTCCAACCCCTGAATTGGAGCTTTAGGCTAACATTGAAAGATTCCTGGAATTCTTCTTAAAGATTTTGAATTTCTTATTTTCTTTTTTTTTATATGTTTTTCGAAAAAATAAAATAAAATCCAAAAAAATTTATAAAATTATAATAACCAAAAATATTTTTTGTTTCTTGTTTGAGTCTTGAGTCAATTTTTAAATTTGGTGTCAATTGCATGTTTTAAAAATTATTATGCATTTTTCAAAAAAATTCATGCATTCATAGTGTTCTTCATGATCTTCAAGTCGTTCTTGGTAAATCTTCTTGTTTGATCTTGATGATTTCTTGTTTTGTGTTGTATGTTGTTTTTCATATGCATTTTTGCATTCATAGTGTCCATGCATTAAAGAATTCTAAGTTTGGTGTCTTGCATGTTTTGTTTGCATCAAAAATTTTTTAAAAATATGTTCTTGATGTTCATCATGATCTTCAAAGTGTTCTTGGTGTTCATCTTGACATTCATAGTGTTCTTGCATGCATCATGTGTTTGATCCAAAATTTTCATGTTTTGGGTCATTTTTATGTTTTTCTCTCTCATCATTAAAAAATTCAAAAAAATAAAAAAATATCTTTTCCTTATTTCTCTCCAAATTTTCGAAAATTTGAGTTGACTTAGTCAAAAATTTTAAAATTAGTTGTTTCTTACAAAGTCAAGTCAAATTTTCAATTTTAAAAGTCTTATATTTTCAAAACTTTTTCAAAAATTAAATCTTTTTCATTTTTCTTATTAATTTTCGAAAACTCTTTAAAATGTTTTTCGAAAAAAATCTTTTTCTTAATTTTATCTTAATTTTCGAAATTATGTTAACAATTAATATGATTGATTCAAAAATTTGAAGTTTGTTACTTTCTTGTTAAGAAAGGTTCAATCTTTAAATTTTAGAATCTTATCTTTTAGTTTCTTGTTAGTTAAGTAATTAATTTTAATTTTAAAAATTAAATCTTTTTTTATCCTATCTTTTTATCATATCTTCTTATCTTATCTTTTTATCATATCTTTTTCAAAATTTTATCTTTTTCAAAATATCTTATCTAACTTCTTATCTTCTTATCTTTTCAAATTTGATTTTAATATCTTTTTCAACTAACTATTTGACTTTTTGTTTGTTTCTTATCTTTTTCAAAACCACCTAACTACTCTTCCCTCTTTAGTTTTCGAAAATACCTCCCTCTTTTTCAAAAAATTCTTTTTAATTAACTAATTGTTTCAAGTTTTAATGAATTCTCTCTCTCTTCTCTTCTTCTATTTATTTATTTATTTACTAACACTTCTCTTCACCTCTCTTCATCTCCAATCACTACCTCTATCCTCACCCTTGTGATTGGATTCTCCACTCTTATTCCTTTCTTCTTCTACTAATAATAAGGATCCTCTTTGTCCAGATATAGAGGATTCCTCTTCCTTTTTTTTCTTTTTCTCTTCTCTTTCATATGAGCAGGAATAAGGAAAAAGGCATCTTTGTTGAAGCTGATCCAGAACCTGAAAGGACTCTGAAGAGGAAACTAAGAGAAGCTAAATTACAACAATCCAAAGGCAACCTTTCTGAAATTTTCGAACAAGAGAAGGAGATGGCAGCCGAACCCAACAACAATAATGCAATGAGGATGCTTGGTGATTTCACTAAACCAACGTCCAAGTTTGATGGAAGAAGCATCTCAATTCCTGCTATTGGAGCAAACAATTTTGAGCTGAAACCTCAATTAGTTGCTTTGATGCAACAGAACTGCAAGTTTTATGGACTTCCATCTGAAGATCCTTATCAGTTTTTAACTGAGTTCTTGCAGATTTGTGAGACTGTTAAGACAAATAGAGTAGATCCTGAAGTCTACAGACTCATGCTTTTCCCTTTTGCTGTAAGAGACAGAGCTAGAACATGGTTGGACTTACAACCTAAAGATAGCCTGGACTCCTGGGATAAGCTGGTCATGGCCTTCTTGGATAAATTCTT
>NC_029780.3:50958249-50965615 GCF_000817695.3 Arachis duranensis | reverse complement strand
AAAGGCAAGGAAGAGACATTGAGGAGCTCAAGCACTCCATAAGATCTTCAAGAGGAAGAACAAGCCACCATCACTAAGGTGGACCCGTTCTTTAACTTCCTTGTTCTTTATTTTCCTGTTTTTCAAATTTTTATGCTTATGTTTATCTATGTTTGTGTCTTATGATCATTAGTGTCTTAGTGTCTAAGCCTTAAAGTTATGAATGTCCTATGAATCCATCACCTTTCTTAAATGAAAACTGTTTTTATTACAAAAGAACAAGAAGTACATGATTTCAAATTCATCCTTAAAACTAGCTTAATTATTTTGATGTGGTGACAATACTTTTTGTTTTCTGAATGTATGCTTGAACAGTGCATATGTCTTTTGAATTCGTTGTTCATGAATGTTGGCTCTTGAAAGAATGATGAAAAAGGAGACATGTTACCGAGGATCTGAAAAATAAAAAAAATGATTCTTGAAGCAAGAAAAAGCAGTGAATACAAAAAAAATTTAAAGTCATGATCCAAGGCAAAAAGAGTGTGCTTAAGAACCCTGGACACCTCTAATTGGGGACTCTAGCAAAGCTGAGTCACAATCTGAAAAGGTTCACCCAGTTATGTGTCTGTGGCATGTATGTATCCGGAGGTAATACTGGAAGACAGAGTGCTTTGGGCCACGGCCAAGACTCATAAAGTAGCTGTGTTCAAGAATCATCATACTTAACTAGGAGAATCAAGAAACACTATCTGGATTCTGAGTTCCTATAGAAGCCAATCATTCTGAATTTCAAAGGATAAAGTGAGATGCCAAAACTGTTCAGAGACAAAAAGCTACTAGTCCCTCTCATCTAATTGGAGCTAAGTTTCATTGATATTTTGGAGTCTATAGTATATTCTCTTCTTTTTATCCTATTTGATTTTCAGTTGCTTGGAGACAAGCAACAATTTAAGTTTGGTGTTGTGATGAGCGGATAATTTATACGCTTTTTGGCATTGTTTTTAGTATGTTTTAGTTAGCTTTTATTATATTTTTATTAGTTTTTATTTAAAATTCACTTTTCTGGACTTTACTATGAGTTTGTGTGTTTTTCTTTGATTTTAGGTATTTTCTGGCTGAAATTGAGGGACCTGAGCAAAAATCTGATTTAGAGGCTGAAAATGACTGCAGATGCTGTTGGATTCTGACCTCCGTGCTCTCGAAATAAATTTTCTGGAGCTACAGAAGCCCAATTGGCACGCTCTCAATTGCTTTGGAAAGTAGACATCCTGTGCTTTCCAGCAATGTATAATAATTTATACTTTGGCCAAGATTTGATGGCCCAAATAGGCGTTCCAAGTCAGCTCAAGAATTCTGGCGTAAAACGCCGGAACTGGCACAAGAATGGGAGTGAAACGCCCAAACTGGCACAAAAGCTGGCGTTTAACTCCAAGAAAAGTCTCTACACATGAAAGCTTCAATGCTCAGCCCAAGCACACACCAAGTGGGCCCGGAAGTGGATTTTTATGTCATTTACTCATCTTTGTAAACCCTAAGCTACTAGTTCTCTACAAATAGGACCTTTTGTTGTTGTATTTGACATCTTTTAATCACTTTAGATCTTTAGATCATCTTTGGACGTCTAGTTCTGTTCTACAAGCAAACAAGGCTTGAATGTTTATCTCTTGGATCCCTTAATCGGAATCTTCGTGGTATAAGCTAGAATTGATGGCGGCATTCAAGAGAATCCGGAAGGTCTAAACCTTGTTTGTGGTATTCTGAGTAGGATTCAAGGATTGAATGACTGTGACGAGCTTCAAACTCCTGAAGGCTGGGCGTTAGTGACAGACGCAAAAGAATCGCTGGATTATATTCCAACCTGATTGAGAACCGATAGATGATTACCCGTGCTGTGACAGAGCGCGTTGAACATTTTCACTGAGAGGACGGGATTGTAGCCACTGACAACGGTGATGCCCAACATACAGCTTGCCATGGAAAGGAGTAAGAAGGATTGGATGAAGACAGTAGGAAAGCAGAGAGACGGAAGGCACAAAGTATCTCCATACGCTTATCTGAAATTCTCACCAATGAATTACATAAGTATCTCTATCTTTATTTTATGTTTTATTGATCTTTTAATTATTATCCTCCATAACCATTTGAATCCGCCTGATTGAGATTTACAAGATGACCATAGCTTGCTTCTTACCAATAATCTCCGTGGGATCGACCCTTACTCGCGTAAGGTTTATTACTTGGACAACCCAATGCACTTGCTGGTTAGTTGTGCGAAGTTGTGATAACGGGTTAAGATTGCAATTGAGCGTACCATGTTGATGGCGCCATTGATGATCACAATTTCGTGCACCAAGTTTTTTGGCGCCGTTGCCGGGGATTGTTCGAGTTTGGACAACTGACGTTTCATCTTGTTGCTTAGATTAGGTATTTTTCTTCAGAATTTTTAAGAATGAATTCTAGAGTTTCAAGGTGATGTTTTCATCATCACCAAAGCTGATCGATTCTCATCAATTTAGCTCTTGAATGCAATGTCCTGCTGACGCTTGGCTAGCCATGTCTAATTTCTTTAGACTAAAGCTTTAGACTAACATTGTATGATTCCTGGAATTCTTATTAAAAATTTTGAATCTCTTTATTTTCTTCTCCATATAATTTTCGAAAAATCCAAAAAAATTACAAAATCACAAAAAACCAAAAATATTTTATGTTTCTTGTTGAGTCTAGTGTCTCATTTTAAGTTTGGTGTCAATTGCATGCATTCTTTGAATTCAATCATGTGTCTTCATTAATCTTCAAGTTGTTCTTGATGATTTCATTGCTCTGATCTTTAAATTCTCTTGTCTTGAGTGTTTTGTTGTTTCTCATATGCATTCTTAACTTGTTAGTGTCAGTAGTATACAAACTTCTAAGTTTGGTGTCTTGCATGCATTGTTTATTTGATCTTAGTTTCATTTTGATTATTCCTCATTATTAAAAATCCAAAAAAATTTTTAATTTGTGTCTTTCCAATTCAATAATACAGAGAATTGAAGATTCAGAACATACAGTAGAGGAATTACACAGAAAAAGCTGGGTGTTCAAAATGCCTAGTGAGGAAGGAAAACTGGCGTTTAAACGCCAGCCAGGGTGCCTGGCTGGGCGTTTAACGCCCAAAAGGGTAGCATTTTGGGCGTTAAACACCAGAATGGATACCATTCTGGGCGTTTAATGCCAGGATGGCACAAGAGGGAAGATTTTGTTTTTAATGCAAATTTTTTCAAGTTTTCATAATTTTTCAAATTCAAATCTTTTTCAAATCATATCTTTTCAATCATATATTTTCAAAATCAATTTCTTTCCATTTTCCAAAATACTTGCTAACAATTAATGATTTGATTCAACATTTCAAGTATGTTGCCTTTTCTATTGAGAAAGGTTTAATGTCTGATTCATATCTTTCGAATTTCTTGTTAGCCAAGTCATTAATTTTCAAAATCAAATCTTTTTTTAAATTGTTTTTCAAATCATATCTTTTTAAAACTATAACTTTTCAATCATATCTTTTTAATCACATCTTTTTCAAAATAGTTTTCAATCATATCTCTTTGATTTCTAATTTCAAAATTTTTTCAAAATCACTTTATTTCTTTCTTAATCTTAGTTTTCAAAAATCAATTACCATTTTTTCAAAATTTCTTTTAATTAATTCACTTTAATTTTCGAAAATTTCTTTCCCTCTTCTCACATCCTTCTATTTATGGACTAACACTCCTCCTCAATGCATAATTCGAACTCTATCTCTCTTGATAAGTTCGAATTCTTCTACCTTCTCCTTCTATTCTTCTTTTCCTCTGACACATCAAGGAATCTCTATATTGTGACATAGAGGATTCCATACTTTCTTGTTCTCTTCTCTTTCATATGAGCATGAGCAAAGACAAAGGCATTCTTGTTGAAGCTGACCTTGAACCTAAAAGGACCTTGAAGCGAAAGCTAAGAGAAGCTAAAGCACAATTCTCTGTAGAGGACCTAACAGAAATTTTCAAAGAAGAAGACATGGCAGCCGAAAACAACAACAATGCCAACAATGCAAGGAAGGTGCTCGGTGACTTTACTGCACCTACTCACGACTTCTATGGGAGAAGCATCTCTATCCCTGCCATTGGAGCAAACAACTTTGAGCTTAAGCCTCAATTAGTTTCTCTAATGCAACAGAATTGCAAGTTCCATGGACTTCCATTGGAAGATTCTCATCAGTTTTTAGCTGAATTCTTGCAAATCTGTGACACTGTCAAGACCAATAGGGTTGGCCCTGAGGTCTACAGACTTATACTATTCCCTTTTGCTGTAAGAGACAGAGCTAGGATATGGTTGGATTCACAACCTAAAGAAAGCCTGAGTAAGCTTATAGTGGAAGTCCAAACCTTCAGACAGAAGGAAGGTGAATCCCTCTATGAAGCTTGGGAAAGATACAAACAATAGATCAGAAAGTGTCCGTCTGACATGCTTTCTGAATGGAGCATTATAGGTATCTTCTATGATGGTCTGTCCGAACTGTCCAAGATGACATTGGATAGCTCTGCTAGAGGATCTCTTCATCTGAAGAAGACGCCTACAGAAGCTCAAGAACTCATTGAAATGGTTGCAAATAACCAATTCATGTACACTTCTAAAAGGAATCCTGTGAACAATGGTACGAATCAAAAGAAAGGAGTTCTTGAGATTGATACTCTGAATGCCATATTGGCTCAGAACAAAATATTGACTCAGCAAGTCAATATGATTTCTCAAAGTCTGTCTGGAATGCAAGCTGCACCAGGCAGTACTAAGGACGCTTCATTTGAAGAAGAAGCTTATGATCCTGAGAACCCTTCGATAGAAGAGGTGAATTACATGGGAGAACCCTATGGAAACACCTATAATTCCTCATGGAGAAATCACCCAAATCTCTCATGGAAGGATCAACAGAGACCTCAACAAGGTTTCAACAACAATAATGGTGGAATAAACAGGTTTAGCAATGGTAAGCCTTTTCCATCATCTTCTCAGCAACAAACAGATAATTCTAAGCAGAGCCACTCTGACTTAGCAACCATGGTCTCTGATCTAATCAAACCACTCAAAGTTTCATGACTGAAACAAGGTCCTCCATTAGAAACTTGGAGGCACAAGTGGGTCAGGTGAGTAAGAAAGTTACTGAACTCCCTCATAGTACTCTTCCAAGCAATACAGAAGAAAATCCAAAAGGAGAGTGTAAGGCCATCAACATGGCCGAATTTGGAGAGGAGGAAGAGGCAGTGATCGCCAATGAAGAAGACCTCAATGGATGTCCACTGGCCTCCAATGTATTCCCTAATGAGGAACCATGGGAATCTGAGGCTCACACTGAGACCATAGAGATTCCATTGGATTTACTTCTGCCATTCATGAGCTCTGATGAGTATTTTTCCTCTGAAGAGGATGAAGATGTCACTGAAGAGCAAGTTGCTAAGTACCTTGGAGCAATCATAAAGCTAAATGACAAGTTATTTGGTAATGAGACTTAGGAGGATGAACCCCCTTTGCTCACCAAAGAACTGGATGACTTGACTAGGCAGAGATTACCTCAAAAGAGACAGGACCCTGGGAAGTTCTCAATACCTTGTACCATAGGCACTATGACCTTTGAGAAGGCTCTGTGTGACCTAGCGTCAAGCATAAACCTCATGCCTCTCTCTGTAATGGAGAAGCTAGGGATCTTTGAGGTACAAGCTGCAAGAATCTCACTAGAGATGGCAGACAATTCAAGAAAACAGGCTTATGGACTTCTAAAGGATGTTCTGGTAAAGATTGAAGACCATTACATCTCTGCTGATTTCATAGTCCTAGAGACTGGGAAGTGCATGGATGAATCCATCATCCTTGGCAGACCCTTCCTAGCCACAGCAAAAGCTGTGATTGATGTTGACAGAGGAAAATTGATCATTCAAGTGAATGAAGAATCCCTTATGTTTAAAGCTCAAGGATATCCCTCTGTAACCATGGAGAGGAAGCATGAAGAGCTTCTCTCAAAACAGAGTCAAACAGAGCCCCCACAGTCAAACTCTAAGTTTGGTGTTGGGAGGCCACAACCAAATTCTAAGTTTGGTGTTGAACCCCCACATTCAAACTCTAAGTTTGGTGTTGGGAGGTTCCAACATGGCTCTGAGTATCTGTGAGGCTCCATGAGAGCCCACTGTCAAGCTACTGACATTAAAGAAGCGCTTGTTGGGAGGCAACCCAATGCTATATTTATCTATTTCCCTTTGTTATTTTATGTCTTTTATAGGTTGATGATCATGGGAAGTCACAAAATAAATTGAAAAAGCAAAAATAGACTGAAAAACAGAAAGAAAAACAGCACACCCTGGAGGAAAATTTGTTGGCGTTTAAACGCCAGTGAAGATAGCAAACTGGACGTTTAACGCCCAGTCTGGCACCATTCTGGGCGTTTAACGCCAGAAAGGGGCACCAGACTGGCATTTAACGCCAGGAATGGGCAAGAAGCTGGCGTTTAACGCCAGAAAGGGGCACCAGACTGGCGTTAAATGCCAGGAAGGGGCAAGAAGCTAGCGTTAAACGCCAGAAATGGGCACCAGCCTGACGTTTAAGCCAGAATTGGCAGAAGGAGCATTTTTGCTCGCCACTTGGTGCAGGGATGAATTTTCCTTGACACCTTAGGATTTGTGGACCCCACATGATCCCCACCTACCCCACCACTCTCTCTCTTCTTCACCCATTCACCAATCACCTCAACACCTCTTCCCCAAAAAAACCCCTCACCTATCAAATCCCACTATTCTCTTCACCACTCACATCCATCCTTCATAAAACCCCACCTACCTCACCATTCAAATTCAAACTACTTTCCCTCCCAACCCACGCATACATAACCGAACCCTACCCCTACCCCTCTCTCCACTCCTATATAAACCCATCTTCACTCCTTTATTTTCACACAACCTTAACACTACTTCTCCTCCTTGGCCGAACCACAAAGCCACCTCCATCTCCTCTATTTCTTCTTCTTCTACTCTCTTCTTTCTTTTTTTGCTCGAGGACGAGTAAACCTTTTAAGTTTGGTGTGGTAAAAGCATTGCTTTTTGTTTTCCCATAACCATTTATGAAATCTAAGGCCGGAGAAACCTCTAGAAAGAAGAAAGGGAAGGCAAATGCTTCCACCTCTGAGTCATGGGAGATGGAGAGATTCATCTCAAGGGTGCATCAAGACCACTTCTATGAAGTTGTGGCCAAGAAGAAGGTGATCCCCGAGGTCCCTTTCAAACTCAAAAAGAGTGAATATCCGGAGACCCGAGATGAGATACGAAGAAGAAGTTGGGAAGTTCTTACCAACCCCATTCAACAAGTCAGAATCTTAATGGTTCAAGAC
>NC_029780.3:50957553-50958068 GCF_000817695.3 Arachis duranensis | reverse complement strand
AACTTGCCCATGATGCAAGGAGATGAACACCCTTACACTAGAAGGGTCAACTTTGATCAAAGGTTGGACCAAGTCCTCATAGACATTTATGAAGAGGGCGCTAAATGGAAGAGAGATTCAAGAGGGAAGCTGGTTCAACTGAAAAGGCATGACCTCAAGCCCGTGGCTAGGGGATGGTTGGAGTTTATCCAACGCTCAATCATTCCCACTAGCAACCGGTCCAAAGTTACTATAGACCGGGCTATCATGATTCATAGCATCATGATTGGAGAGGAAGTAGAAGTTCATGAGGTTATATCCCAAGAACTTTATAAGGTGACAGACAAGTCCTCTACCTTGGCAAGGTTAGCCTTCCCTCATCTCATTTGTCACCTCTGTTATTTAGTCGGAATTGACATAGAGGGAGACACCCTCATTGATGAGGACAAGCCCATCACTAAGAAAAGGATGGAGCAAACAAGAGATCCCACTCATCATGAAATCCCTGAGATGCCTCAAGGGATGCACTTTCCTCC
>NC_029780.3:50946000-50957442 GCF_000817695.3 Arachis duranensis | reverse complement strand
AAGGGTGGAGCACCAAGAACATTCCATTCTCCTCCATGAAATTAGAGAAGATCAAAGAATCATGAGAGAGGAGCAACAAAGGCAAGGAAGGGACATTGAGGAGCTCAAGCACTCCATAAGATCTTCAAGAGGAAGAACAAGCCGCTATCACTAAGGTGGACCCATTCTTTAATTTCCTTGTTCTTTATTTTCCTGTTTTTCAAATTTTAGTGCTTATGTTTATCTATGTTTGTGTCTTATGATCATTAGTGTCTTAGTGTCTATGCCTTAAAGTTATGAATGTCCTATGAATCCATCACCTTTCTTAAATGAAAATTGTTTTTATTACAAAAGAACAAGAAGTACATGATTTCGAATGCATCCTTAAAACTAGCTTAATTATTTTGATGTGGTGACAATACTTTTTGTTTTCTGAATGTATGCTTGAACAGTGCATATGTCTTTTGAATTTGTTGTTCATGAATGTTGGCTCTTGAAAGAATGATGAAAAAGGAGACATGTTACTGAGGATCTAAAAAATCAAAAAAATGATTCTTGAAGCAAGAAAAAGCAGTGAATACAAAAAAAATTTAAAGTCATGATCCAAGGCAAAAAGAGTGTTCTTAAGAACCCTGGACACATCTAATTGGGGACTCTAGCAAAGCTGAGTCACAATCTGAAAAGGTTCACCCAGTTATGTGTCTGTGGCATGTATGTATCTGGTGGTAATACTGGAAGACAGAGTGCTTTGGGCCACGGCTAAGACTCATAAAGTAGCTGTGTTCAAGAATCATCATACTTAACTAGGAGAATCAATAAACACTATCTAGATTCTGAGTTCCTATAGAAGCCAATCATTCTGAATTTCAAAGGATAAAGTGAGATGCCAAAACTGTCAGAGGCAAAAAGCTACTAGTCCCGCTCATCAAATTGGAGCTAAGTTTCATTGATAATTTCGAGTCTATAGTATATTCTCTTCTTTTTATCCTATTTGATTTTCAGTTGCTTGGGAATAAGCAACAATTTAAGTTTGGTGTTGTGATGAGCGGATAATTTATACGCTTTTTGGCATTGTTTTTAGTATGTTTTTAGTATGTTTTAGTTAGTTTTTATTATATTTTTATTAGTTTTTATTTAAAATTCACTTTTCTGGACTTTACTATGAGTTTGTGTGTTTTTCTATGATTTTAGGTATTTTCTGGCTGCAATTGAGGGACCTGAGCAAAAATCTGATTCAGAGGCTGAAAAGGACTGCAGATGTTGTTAGATTCTGACCTCCCTGCACTCGAAGTGGATTTTCTGGAGATAAAGAAGCCCAATTGGCGCGTTCTAACTTGCGTTGGAAAGTAGACATCCTGGGCTTTCCAGCAATGTATAATAGTTCATACTTTGCCCGAGATTTGATGGCCCAAATAGGCATTCCAAATCAGCTCAAGAATTCTGGCGTAAAACGCCAGAACTGGCACAAGAATGGGAGTTAAACGCCCAAACTGGCACAAAAGCTGGCGTTTAACTCCAAGAAAAGTCTCTACACATGAAAGCTTCAATGCTTAGCCCAAGCACACACCAAGTGGGCCCGGAAGTGTATTTTTATGTCATTTACTCATCTTTGTAAACCCTAAGCTACTAGTTCTCTACAAATAGGACCTTCTGCTATTGTATTTGACATTTTTTGATCACTTTAGATCTTTAGATCATCTTTGGACGTCTAGTTCTTAGATTATGGAGGCTGGCCTCTCGGCCATGCCTAGACCTTGTTCTTATGTATTTTCAACGGTGGAGTTTCTACACACCATAGATTCTACAAGCAAACAAGGCTTGAATGTTTATCTCTTGGATTTCTTAATCAGAATCTTCGTGGTATAAGCTAGAATTGATGGTGGCATTCAAGATAATCCGGAAGGTCTAAACCTTGTCTGTGGTATTCTGAGTAGGATTCAAGGATTGAATGACTGTGACGAGCTTCAAACTCCTGAAGGCTGGGCGTTAGTGACAGACGCAAAAGAATCACTGGATTCTATTCCAACCTGATTGAGAACCGACAGATGATTAACCGTGCTATGACAGAGCGCGTTGAACATTTTCACTGAGAGGACGGGATTGTAGCCACTGACAACGGTGATGCCCAATATACAGCTTGCCATGGAAAGGAGTAAGAAGGATTGGATGAAGACAGTAGGAAAGCAGAGAGACGGAAGGGACAAAGCATCTCCATACGCTTATCTAAAATTCTCACCAATGAATTACTTAAGTATCTCTATCTTTATTTTATGTTTTATTCATCTTTTAATTATTATCCTCCATAACCATTTGAATCCGCCTGACTGAGATTTACAAGATGACCATAGCTTGCTTCTTACCAACAATCTCCGTGGTCGACCCTTACTCGCGTAAGGTTTATTACTTGGACGACCCAGTGCACTTGCTGGTTAGTTGTGCGAAGTTGTGATAAAGAGTTGAGATTGTAATTGAGCGTACCATGTTGATGGCGCCATTGATGATCACAATTTCGTGCACCACTTAGCAAACATAGTCTCTGATCTATCTAAGGCCACTCTAAGTTTAATGAATGAAACAAGGTCCTCTATTAGAAATTTGGAGGCACAAGTGGGCCAGCTGAGTAAAACAGTCACTAAAACTCCTCCTAGTACTCTCCCAAGAAATACAGAAGAGAACCCCAAAAGAGAGTGCAAGGCCATAACCTTACTTGGTGTGGCCGAATGCACAGAGGAGGAGGAGAACATGAATCCCAGTAAGGAAGACCTCTTGGGACGTCCCCTGGACAAAAAGGAGTTCCCAATTGAGGAATCTAAGGAATCTGAGGCTCACCTAGAGACCATAGAGATTCCATTGAACATCCTTTTACCATTCATGAGCTGTGATGACTATTCATCTTTTGAAGAAGATGAAGACATTGTTGAAGGGCAAGTTGCCCAGTATTTAGGAGCAATCATGAAGCTGAATACCAAGCTATTTGGTAATGAGACTTGGGAGGATGAGCCTCCATTGCTCGTTAATGAACTGAATACCTGGGTTCAGCACACTTTACCTCAAAAGAAACAGGATCCTGGTAAATTCCTAATTCCCTGTACCATAGGCACCATGACCTTTGAGAAGGCTCTGTGTGACCTGGGGTCAGGCATAAACTTAATACCACTCTCTGTAATGGAAAAATTGGAAATCTTTGGGGTACAGTCTGCCACATTCTCATTAGAGATGGCAGACAAATCCATGAAAAAGGCTTATGGACAGGTAGAGGACGTGCTAGTAAAGGTCAAAGGCCTTTACATCCCTGCTAATTTCAATATCCTAGACACTGGGAAGGATGAGGATGATTCCATTATCCTTGGAATACCCTTCCTAGCCACAGCAAAGGCTGTAATTGATGTGGACAAAGGAGAGTTGGTCCTTCAATTGAATGAGGACTACCTTATGTTTAAAACTCAAGGATCTCCCTCTACAACCATGGAGAAGAAATATGAAAAGCTTCTCTCAATACAGAGTCAAACAAAACCCCCACAGCCAAACTCTAAGTTTGGTGTTGGGAGGCCACAACCAAACTCTAAGTTTGGTGTTGAACCCCCACATTCAAACTCTAAGTTTGGTGTTAGGAGGTCCCAACAATGCTCTGAATATCTGTGAGGCTCCATGAGAGCCCACTGTCAAGCTATTAACATTAAAGAAGTGCTTTGGTGCACGAAATTGCAATCACACTTGCAATTCGGCACAACTAACCAGCAAGTGCACTGGGTCATCCAAGTAATACCTTACGTGAGTAAGGGTCGATCCCATGGAGATTGTCGGCTTGAAGCAAGCTATGGTTACCTTGTAACTCTTAGTCAGGAGATTATCAATGAAAAGGGTTTTGTTTGCAATAAAATAAAAGAGCATGAAATAAAAGGTACTTGTGATTCAATTATAGAGAACAGGTTGGAGTTTTGGAGATGCTCTGTCATCAGAATCTCTGCTTTCCTACTCTCTTCTTCTTCACGCACGCAAGGCTCCTTCCATGGAAAGCTATGTGTAGGGTGTCACCGTTGTTAATGGCTACTTCCCATCTTCTAAGTGAAAATGGTCCATGTGTGCTGTCACCGCACAACTAATCATCTGTCGGTTCTCGATCATGTTGGAATAGAATTCAGTGATCCTTTTGCGTCTGTCACTACGCCCAACACTTGCGAGTTGAAGCTCGTCACACTCATCCCTTCCCAGATCCTACTCAGAATACCACAGACAAGGTTTAGACTTTCTGGATCTCAGGAATGGCCACCAATAATCCTAGCTTATACCACGAAGACTCCGATCTTTCGGATTGGAGGCTAAGAGATACACATTCAATCTAAGATAGAACGGAGGTGGTTGTCAGGCACGCATTCATAAGTTGAGAATGGTGATGAGTGTCACGGATCATCACATTCATCATGTTTAAGTGCGAATAAATATCTTAGAATGGAGACAAGCGTGATTGAATAGAAAACAGTGGTAATTGCATTAATCCATCGAGACACAGCAGAGCTCCTCACCCCCAACAATGGAGCTTAGAGACTCATGCCGTAGAGATACAATGTAAAACGTGAAAATGTCATGAGGTGCAAAATAAATCTCTAAAAGTAGTTTTTATACTCAAGTAGTAACCTAGGTTTACAGAAAATGAGTAAACTAATATAGGTAGTGCAGAAATCCACTTTTGGGGCCCACTTGTTGTGTGCTTGGGCTGAGCATTGGAGCTTTCACATGCATAGGCTATTCCTGGAGTTAAACACCAGCTTTTATGCCAGTTTGGGTGTTTAACTCCAACTTTTATGCCAGTTCTGGCGTTTTGACGCTAGAAAATAGCAGAGAGCTGGCATTTTGACGCCATTTTACATCGTCAAAACTCGAGAAAAGTATGGACTATTATATATTGCTGGAAAGCCCTGGATGTCAACTTTGCAATGCAATTAAGAGCGCGTCATTTAGAGTTCTGTAGCTTCAGAAAATCTACTTTGAGTGCAGGGAGGTCAGAATCCAACAGCATCTATAGTCCTTTGTCAGCCTTTGAATCAGATTTTTGCTCAGGTCCCTCAATTTCAGCCAGAAAATACCTGAAATATAGAAAAACACACAAACTTATAGTAAAGTCTAGAAATGTGAATTTTGCTTAAAACTACTAAAAATATACTAAAAACTAACTAAATCATATTAAAAACTCTATAAAATAATGCCAAAAAGCATATAAATTATCCGCTCATCACACTTATTGGGAGGCAACCCAATTTTTATTTATCTATGCTATTTCATGTTATTTTCTTTTTTTTAGGTTGATGATCATGTGGAGTCACAAAAATAATTGCAAAAATTAAAAAAATAAAAAACAGCATTAAAAATAGCACACCCTGGAGGAAACACTTACTCGCGTTTAAACGCCAGTAAGGGTAGCAGAATGGGTGTTTAACGCCCAGTCTGGCACCATTATGGGTGTTAAACACCAGAAACAAGCACCAGACTGGCGTTAAACACCAGAAATAGGCTACAATCTGGCGTTAAACGCCAGAAACAGGTTGCAACCTGGCATTTAATGCCAGGAAAGGAATAAAAGCTGGTATTTAACGCCAGAAACAAGCAGCAATCTGGTGTTAAACACCAGGATTGCATAGTAAGGGTGTTTTTCACGCCTAAAAGGAGCAGGGATGATAAATCCTTGACCCCTCAGGATCTGTGGACCCCACAGGATCCCCACCTACCTTACCCCTCTCTCTCTCACTCACCAATCAAATCATATCCTTTTCCCTATATTCTCTTCACCAATCACCTCCATATCTCTTCCCCAAAAACCCCACCTACCTCACTTCAAAATTCAAACACTTTTCCCTCCCAAACCCAAACCTAATAACCGAAACCCAACCCTCCCATCACCCATATATAAACCCCTCACTACTCCTTCATATTCACACAGCAAAAATAACTTTTTCCCCTCTTGGCCGAACCACCTATCTCCCTCTATCTCCTCTATTTTCTTCTTCTCTTCCTTCTTTCTTTCTTCTTTTGCTCGAGGACGAGCAAACCTTTTAAGTTTGGTGTGGTAAAAGCATTACTTTTTTGTTTTTCCATAACCATTTATGGCACCTAAGGCCGGAAAAACCTCTAGAAAGAGGAAAGGGAAGGCAAAAGCTTCCACCTCCGAGTCATAGGAGATGGAGAGATTCATTTCAAAGGTCCATCAAGACTACTTCTATGAAGTTGTAGCCAAGAAGAAGGTGATCCCTGAGGTCCCTTTCATGCTCAAGAAAAATAAGTATCCGGAGATCCGACATGAGATCCGAAGAAGAGGTTGGGAAGTTCTGACCAACCCCGTTCAACAAGTCCGAATCTTAATGGTTCAAGAGTTCTATGCCAATGCATGGATCACTAGGAACCATGATCAAAGTATGAACCCAATTCCAAAGAATTGGCTTACAATGGTTCGGGGGAAATACTTAGATTTCAGTCCGAAAAATGTAAGGTTGGCGTTCCACTTGCCAATTATGCAAGAAAACGGATGCCCCTACACTAGAAGGGTCAACTTTGATCAAAGGTTGGACCAAGTCCTCATGGACATATGTGTAGAAGGAGCTCAATGGAAAAGAGACTCAAGAGGCAATCCGGTTCAATTGAGAAGACCGGACCTTAAGCCTGTGGCTAGAGGATGGCTGGAGTTCATCCAACGCTCCATCATTTCTACTAGCAACTGATCTGAAGTGACTGTGGATCGGGCCATAATGATCCATAGTATCATGATTAGGGAGGAAGTAGAAGTTCATTAGATCATACCTCTAGAACTCTACAAGCTGGCTGACAAGTCATCCACTTTGGCAAGATTAGCCTTTCCTCATCTCATTTGTCATCTATGCAATTTAGCTGGGGTTGACATAGAAGGAGACATCCTCATTGAAGAGGACAAGCCCATCACTAAGAAAAGGATGGAGCAAACAAAAGAGATCATTCATGGACCTCAACAAGAGCATGAGGGGGATCCTCATCAAGAAATCCCTGAGATGCCTCAAGGGATGTAATTTCCTCCACACAACTATTGGGAATAACTCAACACCTCCTTGGAAGGCTTGAGTTACAACATGGGCCAACTAAGGGTGGAGCACCAAGAGCACTCCATAATTCTCCATGAGATTAGAGAAGATCAAAAAGCTATGAGGGAGGAGCAACAAAGGCAAGGAAGAGACATAGAGGAGCTTAGGCGCTCCATTGGTTCTTCAAGAGGAAGACGCCACCCACACTAAGGTGGACTCATTCCTTAATCTCCTTATTTATTTATTTTCTATTTTTGGTTTTTGAGCTTCATGTCTATGTTTGTGTCTTCATTACATGATCATTAGTGTCTGGTGTCTATGTCTTAAAGCTATGAATAATTCCATGAATCCTTCACCTCTCTTAAGTGAAAAAATGTGCTTAATTACAAAAAAAAAAGAAGTACTTGGATTTCAATTTTTATCTTGAAATTAGTTTAATTATTTTGATGTGGTGGAAATACTTTTTGTTCTTCTGAATGAATGCTTGAATAGTGCATATTTTTTATCTTGTTGTTTATGAATGTTAAAATTGTTGGCTCTTGAAAGAATGATGAACAAAGAGAAATGTTATTGATAATCTAAAAAATCATGAAATTGATTCTTGAAGCAAGAAAAAGCAGTGAAAAAAAAAAGAAAAAAAGTGGCAAAAAAAAGAGAAAGAAAAAGAAAAAGCAAGCAGAAAAAGCCAATAGCCCTTTAAACCAAAAGGCAAGGGTAAAAAGGATCCAAGGCTTTGAGCATTAATGGATAGGAGGGCCCAAGGAAATAAAATCCAGGCCTAAGCGGCTAAATCAGGCTGTCCCTAACCATGTGCTTGTGTCATGAAGGTCCAAGTGAAAAGCTTGAGACTGAGTGGTTAAAGTCGTGATCCAAAGTAAAAAGAGTGTCCTTAAGAACTCTGGACACCTCTAACTGGGGACTTTAGCAAAGCTGAGTCACAATCTGAAAAGGTTCACCCAATTATGTGTCTGTGACATTTATGTATCCGGTGGTAATATGCTCATCTAATTGGGACTAAGTTTCATTGATATTGTGAGATTCATTGTATATTCTCTTCTTTTTATCCTATTTTATTTTCAGATGCTTGGAGACAAGCAACAATTTAAGTTTGGTGTTGTGATGAGCGGATAATTTCTATGCTTTTTGGCATTGTTTTTATATAGTTTTTAGTATGTTTTATTTACTTTTTAGTATATTTTTATTAGTTTTTAAGCAAAATTCACATTTCTGGACTTTACTATGAGTTTGTGTATTTTTCTGTGATTTCAGGTATTTTCTGGCTAAAATTGAGGGACCTGAGCAAAAATCTGATTCAGAGGCTGACAAAGGACTGCTGATGCTATTGGATTCGGACCTCCCTGCACTCGATATGGAATTTTTGGAGCTACAAGAGATCAAATGGCGCGCTCTTAATTGTGTTGGAAATTAGACATCTAGGGCTTTCCAGCAATATATAATAGTCCATACTTTGTCCGAG
Source organism: Arachis duranensis (assembly GCF_000817695.3). Classification (NCBI taxonomy): domain Eukaryota; kingdom Viridiplantae; phylum Streptophyta; class Magnoliopsida; order Fabales; family Fabaceae; genus Arachis; species Arachis duranensis. The sequence goes on along the minus strand of NC_029780.3, from coordinate 50,948,943 downwards.
TTTCGACGACGCAAACTGGCGTTTAACGCCAGCTTTCTGCCTTATTATGGCGTTAAACGCCAGAAACAAGTTGCAAAGCAGAGTAAAACGCCAGAAACAAGTTACAAACTGGCTTTTAACTCCAAGGAAGACCTCTACACGTGAAAGCGTCAATGCTCAGTTTATGTAACCTTAGTAACTAGTTTAGTATAAATAGAACTTTTTACAATTGTATTAGACATCTTGGTATCTATCTTTGATCAGTTTATGCGATCTTAGGCATTGGGGGCTGGCCTCACAGCCATGCCTGGATCTTAATCACTTATGTATTTTCAACGGTGGAGTTTCTACACACCATAGATTAAGGGTGTGGAGTTCTGCTGTTCCTCGAGTGTTAATGCAATTACTACTGTTTTCTATTCAATACATGCTTATTCTCATTCTAAGATATTCATTCGCACTTCAACCTGATGAATGTGATGATCCGTGACACTCATCACCATTCTCACTTATGAATGCGTGCCTGACAAACACTTCCGTTCCACCTGTGAAAGATAGAGTGTGTATCTCTTGAATTCCTGGTCCACGACGCATGGTTGCCTCTCCTGACAACAGAGCCTTCCATTCCATGAGATCAGAGTCTTCGTGGTATAAGCTAGAATCCATTGGCAGCATTCTTGAGATCCAAAAAGTCTAAACCTAGTCCGTGGTATTCCGAGTAGGATCTGGGATGGGATGACTGTGACGAGCTTTAAACTCGTGACTGTAGGGCGTGGTGACAGACGCAAAAGGATAGTAAATCCTATTCCTACACGATCGAGAACAAACAGCTGATTAGCCATGCGGGAAACCGTAGAGGACCTTTTTCACTGAGAGGATGGGAAGTAGCCATTGACAACGGTGACGCCCTACATACAGCTTGCCATAGAAAGGAGTATGAAGGACTGTATGAAGCCAGTAGGAAAGCAAATATTCAAGAGGGATAAAGCATCTCCATACACTTATCTGAAGTTCCCACCAATGATTTACATAAGTATCTCTATCTTTATTTTACGTTCTTGATAAACCCCATTTGTAGGGTTTATCTTGTGCTTGATTTAGAGGATTTTATAACCTTTTACCCACATTTATCTATTGAAATAGCATGGTTTTATAACTTCTTCTTTAATTGTACTTAAAAGTGAAAACATGCTTTTTAGGACTTAAAACAGCTAAATCTAATTCTCCTTGATTCCATTAAATGCCTTGATATGTTTGCTAAGTGATTTCAGATTTAGGAGGCAAGGATTGGACCAAGGGAATGAATGAAAAGCAAGTAAAAATGGAGAACTCATGAAGAAATGTAGGAATCGCAAAAGCTGTCAAGCCGACCTCTTTTCACTTAATCGACCATAACTTGAGCTACAGAGGTCCAAATGATGCAGTTCCAGTTGGATTGGAAAGCTAACATCCGGGGCTTCGAAAAGATATAAGATTTTCCATAGTTGCTACACGTATGGTGACACGTACGCGCACTATATGCGCATGCGTCGTTGCTGCCATATGATCCACTTAAAGCAATACGTGGCCAGCGAATTCTAGAGCCTTGTGGGCCCAATCCAACTCATTTCTGATTCTATTTAAGCCAAGGATTTAAGGGGGAATCAACATACTTCACAATATTTAGAAGTTAGTTACTATTATTCATAGTTTTAGTTTTAGAAGTAGTTTCTAGAGAGAGAAGTGAGCTTCTCTCTAGGATTAGGATTAGGATTAGGTTTAGTTCTTAGATTTAGATTTTAATACATCTTCTTCTACTTCTATCTTCTCAATTCCTTGTTGTTACATTCATTCTTCTTCCATTCTTTTGTTGTAATTTCCTTTATGTTGTTCTTGTGTTTTGTTGTAGATCTACTTTTGTTTATTCTACTCTCTTTCAATTCAATCAAGGTAATTCATAATAAATGTGTTTCTTTTGATTGTTGTTGTTAATTTCTTTCAATAATTGTTGTTAGATTTCATTCTTGTTGTCAATTTACTATGCTTTTCTTTTGTGCCTTCCAAGTGTTTGAGAAAATGCTTAGTTGGATTTTAGAGTAGAATTTTATACTCTTGGCTTGGAAAGGTAACTTAGGACCTCTTGAGTTACTAATGTCCAAGTAATTGATGATTGGGATCCATTGACTCTAGTTCTCACTAATTGAATTAGTGGAGAGTTAGGACTTATGGACTAGGATTGATATAGCTCATTTGACTTTCCTTTACTACTAGTTAGAGGATGATTTAATGAGATTAATCCTTGCCAATTCTCATATTGTGGTTAGTGATTAGGATAGAGATCTTTGACCACCAACCCTTGCCAAGACCTTTTTAGGCCTTAGTTTGATTTCTTGCCATTTATCTTTCATGTTTCTTATTAAAACCCCAAAAATAACTCACAACCAGTAACAAAACACTTCATTACAATTCGTATGGAGAACGACCCGAGGTTTGAATACTTCGGTTATTAATTTTAGGGGTTTGTTACTTGTGACAAACAATCTTTTGTATGAAAGGATTATTGTTGGTATAGAAACTATACTTGCAACGAGAATACATTTGTGAAATTCTAAACCGTCAAAAATCCAATCATCAAAATGGCACCGTTGTCGGGGAATTGCAATGGTGTTGTGTTATTGGTTATTGTATATATGTGAATATTGTGAATATGTTTGCTTTTTGCTTCTTTGTTAGTTTTTAGTTTGTTCTTTTTATTTGTTACTATTTTTTTGTTTTTGCCCTCTCTTGCTATCATGAATTCTCACTTTGGCTATGAGTGTAGTTATAACTATGTTGTAGGTGATGAGAACTATAATGAGAATGTGTATCAAGGATGGGATAACCAAAGGTGGGAGGAGCCATTTGCATATGATCAATTCTCTTGGCAACAACCTCCACCAATGCACTATGAAGAAGAGCCATTCTATGATGCATATCAATCCAATG
>NC_029780.3:50939947-50945929 GCF_000817695.3 Arachis duranensis | reverse complement strand
AAGATTACTACTCCCAAGAACCACCTCAATACACACCACCACCTTACCAAGAAGAACCACCTTCCTATAATGAACCCTTTCTCCAAGACAATTAACCCTCTTATCCACCCCAATCCTCAATGGATGAAATCCTTAGCCTTATACTTCAAGGGCAAGGAGAAATGCAAAGGGAGACACTAGAATTTATGGCTATCTTGGCCAAGGTAGTAAGCATTTTAGCCTCCCAATGCTTGAGCACTCAAAGCACTCCCATGGTCACATGTGGAGAATCGATTAAAGAGCATAGCATGAAGGAGAGATTGGAAACTCCGGTGAAAAATGAGGAATGCCACTTTGTATTAGAACAATTGGAGAAGCCTATGATTATTGAAGAAAAGGAAGAAGTGGTTGAAGACTTAGGAGATGCGGAACTTCCAGGGGAAGCTAAAATCAAAGAAAATCCCCCCAAGAGGAGTAAATTTGATGTTGAGGAGGAATGTGCACAACCTCCGAGGCATATTCTATATGAAGACTTGGAGAGAATGAAGCAAGAATTGAGTTTCCTTGGTGATGAAGATCATGCATCCAATCTTCTTGGTGAAGAATCCTTTGAATTTGAAGAACCTTCTCCCAATGAATTCAAAAGTGATGTGGAGGTAGATTTCTCTCAACCTCCCATTTATGACTTGAGTGATGGTGAAGAGTTAGATGAAGTTGATAAAAAAAGGTTGGAAGCATCATTCTAGGTTCATTATGGTCACATGTCCAAAGCTTGATAGCAAAGGTTGGTGTATAACTAGAGTACATGGGTCTAGAAGGATGTTTGGTCACTTTGTTAAGAATTCATCTTGCTCACCACCCACATGGATTAATGATAATGAACATGGAGTTGGGTGTGAAGACAAAATATGGGATCCGGGAACACATGAGGATCAACATTGGGAGCCCATGGTTTGTGAAGAACTCCATCAAAGCTTGGAGATATTAATCTTGAATGATGGAGCTTATTGGAAGTCCAAGCATTGGTGGAAGTTCCAAGATGAGTACAAGCACAAGCCACCTTGAGAGAAGCTCCCCATAAATTCAAATTAAGGACAATAAATAAAAGTGCTAGGTGGAAGACACCCCACCATGGTAAAATCTTTTCATTTTCTCTTTTGTAAATATTTGGTAGAATTAGTCTAATTTCATGTTTTGTTTAGTTAGTTGAGTATATTTGGTAGTTTAGTATGTTAAATAAGGTTTTATGTTGTTTTGGTAGCTGTTTGGAGGTTTGGAATGCTTGGATTGGTGCAAAAACATAGCAAAAATTTTTGAAAAACAAAGCACTATCCACGCGTACGCGCACTGTACGCGTACGCGTGCATCAAGCATTTTCGACCATCAACGCGCGCGCCATGCGTGCGTACGCGTGGATTGAGAAGTTCTACATTCCATACATTTTCCAGAGTGTTATGCCTATGCCACGCCAACGTTGTGCCTTTGGCACAACCCCACTCGCGCGCACGCGCACACGACACGTACGCGCCACTCTCGAAATAAACCATCGACGCGCGCGCGTCATGTACGCGTACGCGCGGATGCCCTCATTTCAAACAATTCTTTTCCTCTCTTCTTTCCATTTCTTTCCTTCTCCTTTCTTCTTCCCTTCTCCTACCCCTCATCCAAAACTTCCAAACACTATCGATAACCATTTATTTTAGTTAGTTGTTAGTTAGTTAGTTAGTTAATTAGTTAGTTAGTTAGTTGATTAGTTAATTAGTTAATTTTAGTTTAGTTTTCATTTTATTTTCTCTCTTTTCATCATAAGTGTTGGATTATTGACTTTTTTTATTATACATTAATGCCTCTTATTGCCTAAATGTTATTTTAGCATGAATGCTTTTAGATAATCTTTGTTGGATTCTATGATTAAGGTTATATTTTGCTACTTGGTTTTGAGTTTTTCATGCTTACCTTTTGAACATACCAAGTGATGAGAATTGCCTTCGAGCTTGTGACTCTTTTGAATTGCATGTTGTAGCTAGCCACCATGTGATTTGAACTCTCTCTTTGAGTGGGCAATTTCTTGATGGATGTTGATGTGCATTTACCTTAATGCATTGTATTTCATGATCATATGCATCCATATGTGTTTGGCTTGAATGCTTTCATGCTTCTTTAATGCTTGTTTTACCTTACAAGTTCACTTAAAGCATCTCAAGCATACTAGAATGAGTAAAGTGCATGCTTCTTTTGTGACATAGCTTTTATGCTAATGTGTGTTCTAAAAGGCGCCTAATTTAGAATTCACACACTTATTTGTCATTAATGTCACACTAATTCACTCACTCATTTCTAGTGATTTACCTCATTCCAACAATGTATGCTTCCCTGCTTTTATATCTTCTCATCTTGTGGTGTTATATTTTTGTTTTTTTATGATGAATGCACCACAAGCAAACATGGAAGCAAGACTAAGAACACGCAGCAATCCGGAGACTCGCCGTACCCCCTTGTTCATCCTTCAATACACCGAGGACGGTGCAAACTTTTTAAGTGTGGGGAGGTCGTCCGACCGATCGGCGATTTTGGGTGACGAATTTCTAATCCCAACACTTTTTCATATTCATTTTAGGTTCTTAGGATTTTTACTTGCATTTTCTTATTTTTGCATATATATACACAATAAGCTTAGTCAAAATAATGAAAATTTTTCAAGATTTCTATCTATAGGGCACATCAATTGATTTGAGTGAAAACTTTTCATAAAACTTGCTTGAATTATATATCTTGTGGATCATGTTTTTGAGCTAAGAACGCATGCAAGTGAGATTTGAGCCTAATGATGTGGTTACATCTTATAACCACTTATTTTTCCTTCTTGTGTGCATTATTCTCTTTCTATGATTGTAATCTTTGAATTGTTTGATTCTTTATGTCCATTATTTTGTGTATTTATACATTTATATGATTGAGGCCATCATTTCATTAACTCACTTACCCAAATAGCCTTACCTTTTATCTTCCATTGTTAGCCAATTTGCGCCTACGATTAACCCACTTGTTCTTAATTTAGCACATTACAAGCCTAAAGCGAAAAACAATAAATGTCCTTATTTAGATCTTTGATTAGCTTAGGCTAGTGTGTGTGAGTACCATTCAAGTGTGGGAATCTCGGGACATTCGGTGAATAAAAGGGTAGTTTTGTATTGCTATTGAAAATATTGGGAATTGGGTACATACCCATGTATTACTCAAATGTAAAAAACTTATGCATTGATGCTCTTGTATATAGAAAGAAAAAAATGAAAAAAACAAAAGAAAAAGAAAAAAAGAAAAGAAAAAAATAGAAAAAGAAAGAAAAAGAAGAAAAAGAAAGAAATAAAAAGGGGACAAAATGCCCCAAAGCAAAGTGTAGCTCAATAAAATCAATGCATGAGTGTTGTGAAACGAAAAGGGATACATGAGTATGTGAAAGAGTGCAAAATGGGTAGTTAGACCAGCTTTGAAATTGTATAGGACGTCATAGGTTAGGTGGGAAGTTTAAGCTTATCAAAGATTCAAATTTCAAGCTCACTTAACCATATATGCATCCTACCTTGACCTTAACCCCATTACAACCTAAAGAAAAGACCTCAAGATAAATGTATGCATGCATGAAATATATGTTGATTGTTAGAAGAAGAACAAATCTTGGAAAGCATGATTAGGGGAGAATTGAGAGAATCAACCCTAAACACTTGAGTGAATAGAGCGCAAACACATCCGGTGAGGGTTTGATGCTCAATTACATGTTTCCACCTATGATCATCTCTTTTCATGCAAGTTTGTAAAAATATTTAATAACTCAATTCAATTGTGGATTAGGCTTGCCAGCCCTTAGCCCTTGTGCATATATGCTTCTTGGGAATTGATTTATTTTGACCAAGTAGTTGCATTCATTTAGATAGTTGCATATAGGTAGATTGCATTTAGTTAGTTCCATTGAATAAATGCCATGCCCTTTACTTCATTCTTGTTTTAAGCATGAGGACATGCTTGGTTTAAGTGTGGGGAGGTTGATAAACCCCATTTGTAGGGTTTATCTTGTGCTTGATTTAGGGGATTTTATAACCTTTTACCCACATTTATCCCTTGAAATAGCATGGTTTTATAACTTCTCCTTTAATTGTGCTTAAGAGTGAAAACATGCTTTTTAGGACTTAAAACAGCTAAATCTAATTCTCCTTGATTCCATTAGATGCTTTGATATGTTTGCTAAGTGATTTCAGATTTAGGAGGCAAGGATTGGACCAAGGGAAAGAAGGAAAAGCATGTAAAAATGGAGAACTCATGAAGAAATGTAGGAATCGCAAAAGCTGTCAAGCCGACCTCTTTTCACTTAATCGACCATAACTTGAGCTACAGTGGTCCAAATGATGCAGTTTCAGTTGGGTTGGAAAGCTAACATCCGGGGCTTCGAAACGATATAAGATTTTCCATAGTTGCTACACTTATGGTGACGTGTACACGCACTATATGCGCACGTGTCGTTGCTGCCATATGATCCACTTAAAGCAATACGTGGTCAGTGAATTCTAGAGCCTTGTGGGCTCAATCCAACTCATTTCTGATGCTATTTAAGACAAGTATTGAAGGGGGAATCAACATACTTCACAACATTTAGAAGTTAGTTACTATTTGTCATAGTTTTAGTTTTAGAAGTAGTTTCTAGAGAGAGAAGCTCTCACTTCTCTCTAGGATTAGGATTATGATTAAGTTTAGTTCTTAGATCTAGATTTTAATACATCTTCTTCTACTTCTATCTTCTCAATTCCTTGTTGTTACATTCATTCTTCTTCCATTCTTTTGTTGTAATCTCCTTTATGTTGTTCTTGTGTTTTGTTGTAGATCTACTTTTGTTTCTTCTACTCTCTTTCAATTCAATCAAGGTAATTGATGAGCGGATAATTTATACGCTTTTTGGCATTGTTTTTCGGTAGTTTTTAGTAAGTTTAAGCTATTTTCAGGGATGTTTTCATTAGTTTTTATGTTAAATTCACATTTTTGGACTTTACTATGAGTTTGTGTGTTTTTCTATGATTTCAGGTAATTTCTGGCTGAAATTGAGGGACTTGAGCAAAACTTTGATAGGAGGCTGACAAAGGACTGCTGATGCTGTTGGAATCTGACCTCCCTGCACTCAAAATGGATTTTCTGGAGCTACAGAACCCCAAATGACACGCTCTCAACGGCGTTGGAAAGTAGACATCCAGAGCTTTCCAGCAATATATAATAGTCCATACTTTATTCGGGAATTGACGACGTAAAATAGCGCTCAACGCCAAGTACATGCTGCTGTCTGGAGTTAAACGCCAGAAACACGTCACGACCCGGAGTTGAACGCCCAAAACACGTTACAACTTGGCGTTCAACTCCAAGAAAAGTCTCAGCTCGTGGATAGATCAAGCTCAGCCCAAGCACACACCAAGTGGGCCCCGGAAGTGAATTTATGCATCAATTGCTTACTCATGTAAACCCTAGTAGCTAGTTTAGTATAAATAGAACATTTAACTATTTTATTAGTCGTCTTTTGACCACGTTTCATCTTTGGTCTCAGTTTTGTTTTATTCTTTATCGTAGGAGGCTATTAATCACGTTTTAGGGGGCTGGCCATTCGGCCATGCCTGAACCTTTCACTTATGTATTTTCAATGGTGGAGTTTCTACACACCATAGATTAAGGGTGTGGAGCTCTGCTGTACCTCAAGTTTCAATACAATTACTATTATCTTCTATTCAATTCTCTTTTATTCTTATTCCTAGATATACGTTGCACTTCAACTTGATGAATGTGATGATCCGTGACACTCATCATCATTCTCACCTATGAACACGCGTGATTGACAACCACTTCCGTTCTACCTTAGGCCGGGCGCATATCTCTTAGATTCCCCAACAGAATCTTCGTGGTATAAGCTAGATAGATGGCGGCATTCATGGGAATCCGGAAAGTCTAACCTTGTCTGTGATATTCCGAGTA
>NC_029780.3:50937857-50939545 GCF_000817695.3 Arachis duranensis | reverse complement strand
CTGTGGGATCGACCCTTACTCACGTAAGGTATTACTTGGATGACCCAGTACACTTGCTGGTTAAGTTGAACAGAGTTATGAACACACCAGGGATTATTAAGATCCCAATTCATCACACCATGATCTCTTTGGGGTATTTTTGATAGAGCCATTAAATAAATTTCATACAAGTACAAAGAGACCAACTTTGAGGATCACAATTTCGTCCACCAAGTTTTTGGCACCGTTGCCGGGGATTGTTCGAGTATGGACAACTGACGGTTCATCTTGTTGCTCAGATTAGGTAATTTTTTTTTCAAAAACTTTTTCAAAATTTTTCTTTTCTTTTTTCATTTTTTTTCAAACTTTATTTTCGAAAAATATAATAAAAATACAAAAAAATCATAAAATCATAAAAATCAAAAATATTTTGTGTTTCTTGTTTGAGTCTTGAGTCAATTTTTAAGTTTGGTGTCAGTTGCATGCTTTAAAAATTTTTCTTGCATTTTTCAAAAATTCCATGCATTCATAGTGTTCTTGATGATCTTCAAGTTGTTCTTGACAAGTCTTCTTGTTTGATCTTGATGATTTCTTGTTTTGTGTTGTTTGTTGTTTTTCCTGTGCATCTTTGCATTCATATTTTCCAAGCATTAAAAATTTCTAAGTTTGGTGTCTTGCATGTTTTCTTTGCATCAAAAAATTTTTTTTTTCAAAATTATGTTCTTGATGTTCATGATGATCTTCAAGGTGTTCTTGGTGTTCATCTTGACATTCATAATGTTCTTGCATGCATTAAGTGTTTTGATCCAAAATTTTCATGTTTTGGGTCATATTTGTGTTTTTCTCTCTCATAATTAAAAATTCAAAAAAATCAAAAATATATCTTTTCCTTTTTTCTCTCCAAATTTTTGAAATTTTGGGTTGACTTGGTCAAAAACTTTTGAAATTAGTTGTTTCTTACAAGTCAAGTCAAAATTTCAATTTTAAAAATCTTATCTTTTTAAATTCTTTTTCAAACTATTTTCAAAATCCTTTTTCCTCATTTTTATATCATATTTTCGAAAATATGCTAACAATTAATGTGATTGGTTCAAAAATTTGAAGTTTGTTACTTTCTTGTTAAGAAAGGTTCAATCTTTAAATCCTAGAATCTTATCTTGTAGTTTCTGGTTAGTTAAGTCATTTTAAAAAATTAAATCTTTTTCAAAATGCCTTTTTCTTAAAAATCTTATCTTTTTATCTTATCTTTTTCAAAATTTTATCTTTTTCAAAATTTGATTTCAAAATATCTTATCTAACTTCTTATCTTCTCATCTTTTCAAATTTAATTTTAATATTTTTGTTTTAACTAACTATTTGACTTCTTGTTTGTTTCTTATCTTTTTCAAAACCAACTAACTACCTATCCCTCTCTAATTTTCGAAAATACCTCTCTCTTTTTTCAAAAATTCTTTTTAATTGTTTTAAATTTTAATTTTAATCATATCTTATCTTTAATTTTCGAAAATTCTCTATCTCTTTTCTTATTCTATTTAATTATTTATTTACTAACACTTCTCTTCACCTCTCTTCATCTAAAAATCTGAACCCAATCTATCCCTTGTGTTTGGATTCTTCACTTTTCTTTCTTCTATCCCCTTCTTTTTCTACTAACATAAAGGAATCTCTATACTGTGACATAGAGGATTCCTCTTTCTTTTCTTGTTTTT
>NC_029780.3:50935866-50937736 GCF_000817695.3 Arachis duranensis | reverse complement strand
AAAATTAAGAGAAGCTAAATTACAACAATCCAGAAGTAACCTTTCAGAAAATTTCGAACAAGAGAAGGAGATGGCAGCCGAACCCAATAATGATAATGCAAGAAGGATGCTTGGTGACTTTACCAAGCCCACGTCCAAATTTGATGGAAGAAGCATCTTCATTCCTGCCATTGGAGCCAATAATTTTGAGCTTAAGTCTCAATTAGTTGCCTTAATGCAACAAAACTGCAAGTTCTATGGACTTCCATCTGAAGATCCTTATCAGTTTTTAATTGAGTTCTTGCAGATTTGTGAGACTGTAAAGACGAATGGAGTAGATCCTGAAGTCTACAGACTCATGCTTTTCCCTTTTGCAGTAAGAGACAGAGCTAGAATATGGTTAGATTCACAACCTAAGGATAGCCTGGACTCATGGGATAAGCTGGTCACGACATTCTTGGATAAATTCTTTCCTCCTCAAAAGCTGAGCAAGCTTAGAGTGGATGTTCAGACCTTCAAACAAAAAGATGGTGAATCCCTCTATGAAGCTTGGGAAAGATACAAGCAGTTGACCAAAAGGTGTCCATCTGACATGTTTTCAGAATGGATCATATTAGATATATTCTATTATGGTCTATCTGAATTTTCAAAAATGTCATTGGACCATTCTACAGGTGGATCCATTCACCTAAAGAAAACGCCTGCAGAAGCTCAAGAACTAATTGACATGGTTGCAAATAACCAATTCATGTACACTTCTGAGAGGAATTTCGTGAATAATGGGACGCCTCAGAGGAAGGGAGTTCTTGAAATTGATGCTCTGAATGCCATATTGGCTCAGAACAAAGTGTTGACTCAGCAAGTCAACATAATCTCTCAAAGTCTGAATGGATGGCAAAATGCATCCAACATTACTAAAGAGGCAGCTTCTGAGGAAGCTTATGATCCTGAGAACCCTAGAATAGCAGAGGTAAATTACATGGGTAAACCATATGGAAATACCTATAATTCATCATGGAGAAATCATCCAAATTTCTCATTGAAGGATCAACAAAAGCCTCAACAAGGCTTTAACAATGGTGGACGCAATAGGCTGAGCAATAGCAAGCCTTTTCCATCATCTTCTCAGCAACAGACAGAGAATTATGAACAAAACACTTCTAATTTAGCCAATTTAGTCTCTGATCTGTCAAAGGCCACTTTCAGTTTCATGAGTGAAACAAGATCCTCCATCAGAAATCTGGAGGCACAAGTGGGCCAGCTGAGTAAGAAAGTCATTGAAACTCCTCCCAGTATTCTCCTAATAGAAAATCACTGAAACTCCTCGTAGTACTCTCCCAAGCAATACAGAAGAGAATCCAAAAAGAGAGTGCTAGGTCATTGATATTATCAAAATGGCCGAATCCAAGGAAGAAGTGGAGGACGTGAATCCCAATGAGGAAGACCTTATAGGACGTTCTCCAGACAGAAAGGAGTTCCCTATTGAGGACCTAAAGGAATTTGAGGCTCAAATAGAGACCATAGAGATTCCATTAAATCTCCTTCTGCCATTCATGAGCTCTGAAGACTATTCTTCCTCTGAAGACGATGAAGATGTGACTGGAGAGCAAGTTGCTCAATATTTAGGAGCTATCATGAAGCTGAATGCCAAGTTGTTTGGTAATGAGACTTGGGAAAGTGAACCCCCTTGCTCATTAGTAAACTAGATACCTGGATTCAGCAAATTTTACCTCAAAAGAAACAAGATCCTGGCAAATTCTTAATACCTTGTACCATAGGCACATTGACCTTTCAAAACGCTCTATGTGATCTGGGGTCAGGGATAAATCTTATGCCACTCTCTGTAATGGAGAAGCTGGGGATCATTGAGGTACAACCTGCCTTGTTCTCA
>NC_029780.3:50934917-50935848 GCF_000817695.3 Arachis duranensis | reverse complement strand
TAGATGTCAATAGAGGTGAATTAGTCCTTCAATTGAATGGGGACTACCTTGTGTTTAAGGCACATGGCCATCCCTCTGTGATAAAGGAGAGTAAGCATGAAGAGCTTCTCTCAGTTCAGAGTCAAGAAGAGCCCCCACAGTCAAACTTTAAGTTTGGTGTTGGGAGGCCACAACCAAACAATAAGTTTGGTGTAAAGACCCCATATCCAAACTCTAAGTTTGGTGTTGGGACTATACAACATTGACCTGATCACCTTTGTAGCTCCATGAGAGCACAATGTCAAGCTATTGACATTAAAGAAGCGCTTGTTGGGAGGCAACCCAATTTTATTTATCTAATTTTTATTTTATTTTATTTTATTGTTATTTTGTGTTTTATTAGGTACATGATCATGAGGAGTCACGAAAAAAATCATAAAAATTAAAAATAGAATCAAAAACAGCAGAAAAAAATTCGCACCCTGGAGGAAGGACAGACTGGTGTTCAACGCCAGTAAGGAGCATCTGGCTGGCGTTCAATGCCAGAACAGAGCATGAATCTAGCGCTAAACGCCAGAAACAAGCAACATTCTGGCGTTTGAACGCCAGGAATGTGCCTTGAGGAAAGCTGGCGCTGAACGCCAGTAACAAGCATGAAACTGGCGTTCAACGCCAGAAACATGCTACATATGGGCGTTGAACGCCCAGAACATGCTTTACATGGGCGTTGAACGCCCAGAACATGCATCACCTCGGTGTTTAAACGCCAGAATGGTATGCAAAGGCATTTTACATGCCTATTTGGTGCAGGGATGTAATTCCTTGACACCTCAGAATCTGTAGACCCCATAGGATCATCTCAGGATCTGTGGACCCCACAGGATCACCTCAGGATCTGTGGACCCCACAGGATCCCCACCTAACATATTCCCACCTTACCTCCTAATCCTAT
>NC_029780.3:50934012-50934765 GCF_000817695.3 Arachis duranensis | reverse complement strand
CTTTCCCACCCAAACCCACCCTAAATGGCCGAACCTACCCTCTCCCATTTTCCTATATAAACCCCTCCATTCCACTTCCTTTTCACACAACACAACCCCCTATTCTATACCTTGGTCGAAACCCACACTCCACCTTCTCCTCAATATTTTCTTCTTCTTCTTCTTCTCTTCTTTCTTCTCTTGCTTGAGGGCGAGCAATATTTTAAGTTTGGTATGGTAAAAGCATAAGCTTTTTTGTTTTTCCATTACCATCAATGGCACCTAAGGCCGGAGAATCCTCTAGAAAAGGAAAAGGGAAGAGAAAAGCTTCCACCTCCGAGTCATGGGAGATGGAAAGATTCATCTCCAAAAACCATCAAGACCACTTCTATGATGTTGTGGCAAAGAAGAAGGTGATCCCTGAGGTCCCTTTCAAGCTCAAGAAAAATGAGTATCCGGAGATCCGACATGAGATCCGAAGAAGAGGTTGGGAAGTCTTAACCAAACCCATACAACAAGTCAGAATCTTAATGGTTCAAGAGTTCTATGCCAATGCATGGATCACTAGGAACCATGATCAAAGTATGAACCCGAATCCAAAGAATTATCTCACAATGGTTCGGGGAAAATACTTAGATTTTAGTCCGGAAAATGTGAGGTTGGCGTTTCACTTGCCCATGATGAAAGGAGATGAACGCCCCTACACTAGAAGGGTCAACTTTAATCAAAGGTTGGACCAAGTCCTAATGGACATATGTGTGGAAGGAGCTCAAG
>NC_029780.3:50933016-50933768 GCF_000817695.3 Arachis duranensis | reverse complement strand
ACAATGTGGAACAATTAAGGGTGGAACATCATGAGCACTCCATCATTCTCCATGAAATAAGAGAAGATCAAAGAGCAATGAGGGAGGAGCAACAAAGGCAAGGAAGGGACATAGAAGAGCTTAAGGACATTGTTGGTCCTTCAAGAAGAAGACGCCACTAAGGTGGATTCATTCCTTGTTCTTATTTCTTTCTGTTTTTCGGTTTCTATGTTATGTTTATCTATGTTTTGTGTCTCTACTTCATGATCATTAGTAGTTAGTAACTATGCCTTAAAGTTATGAATAATTCCATTAATCCTTCACCTTTCTTAAAAGAAAAAATGTTTTAATTCAAAGGAACAAGAAGTACATGAATTTCAAATTTATCCTTGAATTTAGTTTAATTATATTGATGTGGTGACAATACTTTTTGTTTTCTGAATGAATGCTTAAACAGTGCATATTTTTTGATCTTGTTGTTTATGAATGTTAAAACTGTTGGCTCTTGAAAGAATGATGAACAAAGAAAAATGTTATTGGTAATCTGAAAAATCATGAAATTGATTCTTGAAGCAAGAAAAAGCAGTGAAAAGTAAAAAGCTTGCGAAAAAAATAGAAAAGAAAAAGAAAAAGTAAGCAGAAAAAGCCAATAGCCCTTAAAACCAAAAGGCAAGGGTAAAAAGGATCCAAGGCTTTGAGCATCAATGGATAGGAGGGCCCAAGGAAATGAAATCCAGGCCTAAGCGGCTAAATCAAGCTGTCCCTAACCATGT
>NC_029780.3:50931876-50932826 GCF_000817695.3 Arachis duranensis | reverse complement strand
ATGTGTCTGTGGCATTTGTGTATCCGGTGGTAATACTGGAAAACAAAATGCTTAGGGCCACGACCAAGACTCATAAGTAGCTGTGTTCAAGAATCAACATACTTAACTAGGAAAGTTAATAACACTATCCAAAATTCTAAGTTCCTAGAGAAGCCAATCATTCTAAACTTCAAAAGAAAAAAAATGAGATGCCAAAACTGTTCAGAAGCAAAAAGCTACAAGTCCCGCTCATCTAATTATAATTAATATTCATTGATATTCTTGAATTTATAGTATATTCTCTTCTTTTTATCCTAATTGATTTTCAGTTGCTTGGGGACAAGCAACAATTTAAGTTTGGTGTTGTGATGAGCGGATAATTTATACGCTTTTTGCCATTGTTTTTAAGTAGTTTTTAGTAAGTTTAAGCTACTTTCAAGGATGTTTTCATTAGTTTTTATGTTAAATTCACATTTCTGGACTTTACTATGAGTTTGTGTGTTTTTCTAGGATTTCAGGTAATTTCTGGCTGAAATTGAGAGACTTGAGCAAAACTCTGATAGGAGGCTGACAAAGGACTGCTGATGCTGTTGGAATCTGACCTCCCTGCACTCAAAATGGATTTTCTGGAGCTACAGAACTCCAAATGGTGCGCTCTCAACGGTGTTAGAAAGTAGACATCAAGAGCTTTCCAGAAATATATAATAGTCCATACTTTATTCGGGAATTAACGACGTAAAATGGCGCTCAACGCCAAGTACATGCTGCTGTCTGGAGTTAAACGCTAGAAACACGTCACGACCCGGAGTTGAACGCCCAAAACACGTTACAACTTGGCGTTCAACTCCAAGAAAAGCCAGCTCGTGGATAGATCAAGCTCAGCCCAAGCACACACCAAGTGGGCCCTAGAAGTGAATTTATGCATCAATTGCTTACTCATGTAAACCCTAGTAGCTAGTTTAGTATAAATA
>NC_029780.3:50930467-50931697 GCF_000817695.3 Arachis duranensis | reverse complement strand
TTCAACGGTGGAGTTTCTACACACCATAGATTAAGGGTGTGGAGCTCTGATGTACCTCAAGTTTCAATACAATTACTATTATCTTCTATTCAATTCTCTTTTATTCTTATTCCAAGATATACGTTGCACTTCAACTTGATGAATGTGATGATCCGCGACGCTCATCATCATTCTCACGTATGATCGCGCGTGACTGGCAACCACTTCCGTTCTACCTTAGGCCGGGCACATATCTCTTAGATTCCCCAACAGAATCTTCGTGGTATAAGCTAGATAGATGGCGGCATTCATGGGAATCTGGAAAGTCTAACCTTGTCTGTGGTATTCTGAGTAGGATTCCGGGAATCTGGAAAGTCTAACCTTGTCTGTGGTATTCCGAGTAAGATTCCGGTATTGAATGACTGTGACGAGCTTCAAACTCCTGAAGGCTGGGCGTTAGTGACAGACGCAAAAGAATCACTGGATTCTATTCCAACCTGATTGAGAACCGATAGATGATTAGCCATGCTGTGACAGAGCATTTGGACCATTTTCACTGAGAGGATGGGATGTAGCCATTGTCAAGGGTGATGCCTCCAGACGATTAGCCATGCAGTGACAGCGCATAGGACCATTTTCCCGAGAGGATGAAAAATAGCCATTGACGATGGTGATGCCCTACATACAGCTTGCCATGGAAAGGAGTAAGAAGAAATTGGATGAATGTAATAAGAAAGTAGAGATTCAAGAGGAGCACAGCACCTCCACATGCCTATCTGAAATTCCCACTATTGATCTACATAAGTATTTCTATCCTATTTTATTTTCTGTTTATTATTAATTTTCGAACACATCATCCATTTAATCTGCCTAACTGAGATTTACAAGGTGACCATAGCTTGCTTCATACCAACAATCTCTGTGGGATCGACCCTTACTCACTTAAGGTATTACTTGGATGAGGATCGACCCTTACTCACGTAAGGTATTACTTAGATGACCCAGTACACTTGCTGGTTAAGTTGAACGGAGTTATGATCACACCAGGGATTATTAAGATCCCAATTCATCACACCATGATCTCTTTGGGGTATTTTTGATAGAGCCATTAAATAAATTTCATACAAGTACAAAGAGACCAACTTTGAGGATCACAAATTCGTCCACCAGTAATTCATAATAAATATGTTTTTTTTTATTGTTGTTGTTAATTCCTTTCAATAATTGTTGTTAGATTTCATTCTTGTTGTA